>NC_073692.1:70881707-71181707 GCF_029784155.1 Uranotaenia lowii | reverse complement strand
GTTCTGCAGAGGAGTTGGAACCAGCTCCATTCTTCGACCGATGTAGGGTGACTCCCAGGCTTCCGAAACTTACAGCTTTGCTATGACAGCCTTTTCCTAGCCGAACAAACTGTCTCGGTTTTCCATGCCACTCGGTTTGCTACTGTACCGTGGGTAACGAATCGAAACGCTTCAGCTACATCGCACACGTACGGAAACAAAGACTGTATCTGAACAATCGGCTCAAAACTTGCGCTGCCGAAAATGTTGTGCTTTATGCTGTAGCGTTCGAATAGATCGAACGAGCCATCGAGCAGCAGCATACGACCGAGGCGTAACGCGATGTGTGGTGCCGGTGAAGATTAGGCTATATGATTACCTTCAATCCTTTGGGGTCCTATGAGGAGGTTGATCGAGGTGGTTTCTGGAAGCTCTGGGATTTTTCCTAGAAGCAATAATTTTTGCCCTAACAGGACAGTCTATAGAATTTGACGAATGATTACCTTCGCAATTCGCAAACTTGAAAAATTCTGTTTGTGGTTTATCACCACCAAATATACATTTAAATTTTTCATGATCGAATGAGCCGCAAAGCATTGAGCCGCAAAAAGCTTGACAACGACGACATTGCCTAATATTTCGAAGAAAATTGGTAGATCATTTCCAAAAAGGTTCAAATTTGACTCGACAATGAAACATAAGACGAGCCTTTTCAAGAATTTACAAATTATAAACCTGATCCTTTTTAAAATGGATCCTTCCGGGAAAAACTGTACAAAACGCACCAGATAAGCTTAATCGCTATTTACAGCGATACCAATCATCTAAGAATCAGATTTACCTATTATCAAAGAGAAAAAAATATGATAAATACACAATTTTGATGATATTTTTGTAAAAAACTTAAACAGCCAGAAAACAAACCTCGGGGTAGAACGCCAAAACTAGTGGACAGAACGCACCATATAGAAAGGGTGGTGAGAAATGAAACAATGATTATAAGGAATGTAATTATAGAAACATAAAATGTTTAATTACATGTTCATCGTATTTTTGTTAACTAACCATACTTTGGCAAAAAATCATTTAATATTGCTTAACTTATCGATAATTCCGCTTTGCAAAATACACTTTTTACATCCTTATAGGTAAAACGCCTTCAGGTAGGCAACGAAATTCAATTTCTGATGACTGATATCGCGGCAAACATGGCGGCGTGTAGCTTTTTCAAGTCGAATATTTGTGCACCGTTTTAACTCAAACAAGGACGAAATTTGTTATAATTATGCATTGATATCGTAATTTGGGAGTCAGCAAATAAAAAGAATGGCAATTTGTTATGATATTTGGGTTTTCCCAAAAGTTAATAGCATTCAAAATTTGAGCCTAAAACACGTGGTCTTGTGGGCAATCTGCCCCAATTATGATATGATTGATTTTAGTTAAAAGTTGTGGGAAGTTAGTAGAATACAACCATATATTTATAGTCTTCCAAAAGTGCATACGAGTGGAAGAACGATAGGCTGTAGTTTCATCATATTGCGCGGGCTGGTTTACCGTAAAACCTTATATGTTTCCCACGAAAAATAACAGGTTTCACGCTGATTCCATTAATCCTTCAATTTCTAAGAACTAAAGTCGTTTTTGTGAACTTTTCATCTAATAATCGATGAAGGAGCTTGTTTGCTACAATATAAATGAAGAAAAACATCATTCGAAGCCATGAGTTAGTGTATTTTTGAGAAAGAATGACATGGGCCAATGGGCCATCTTACCTCGCTGGTGCGTCTTGTACAGTTTTCCCCTACATGCGCGTATCCAGGATAAGCTGCTCTCGATCGATACACGAACGGGCAAAGAAGAGAGGGCCTCAAGCCACAACCTCAAGTCGTTAAAGGAGAGTTCACTGGTCTTTAAAAGTGGACTCGAGTAGAGGCAGACCAAGCGAAAATTGAGCTACGATCAAAGCCTGGACCTCAAGTTGTCAGAAGAGATGTCCGTAGTCTTTAATCGAAACAAAAGGCAGGGTATGTATGATGGAATTTTTAATTGCAGGGCCAGAAATGAATTTTGGCCAGAGGCCCCAGGTGGACTTTATGGCGTAGGGAGGGGTACATAGTGTCTAGAGTCTACCAATTACACCCATAGGCACAGAGTAGCATACTGGGGAGACGCGGTTGGTCGCCGTGCCTTGGAATGCAGTCCGTAAAAAAGATTTATCACCTGGGTAATCAACTAATAAAAATAAAGACTACGCCGTCACGAGCTTCTAGGCCTGCCTCTTCTTCGATACCCATCTGGATTCTAGTCGAGCGCCTCTCTCTCTACCAATCTCTTCTTTTCATTTCTTTGTAGCGTGTGCCCAATCCATCTCCACTTACGTTCCCGAATCTCGATTTCTAGCGCCTTTTGATGACACCGAAGATGTGAACGCAAATGCAAATCGGGCTTTTCTGATCCGGGCTTCGATGTCTTTCTTGGTACCACTCCAGGCGTTATCCGGCTGTCAATATACTCCACTTTCTACACCTGTTGCCCAGATACAACGAAATTAAGAAAGCGGGATATAAAAGTTCTTTCAATAAACATAATTTAAACTGCCTTTTTTAACTTTTAAAGGTCGAAGCTATGTCCAAAGTTAAAACTGCTTCAAATTTCTCAAGAAAACTTTTCTAAGTCAAATGGAGTACAAAAGCACAGACAAAAAGACGGGACACTCTGTTTCCGGTTTTCGAAAACCGGTTCAGGTTTTTCTCAAAGCTAGGCAATGTCGACACCAGAGTGCACTAGTGTTAATATCAACACTTTTTTCATCATAGTAGCTGTTTGTTTTAAACATATCCATGGAGCCTATAACAAAACACTTTTTTGAAGTAAACAAAGTACGGTGTGAAATAAGATCAAATTTTTCGGTTTGAATTGCGGAAAACTCCGAAGAAAATCAATAAGTTACTTCCTGAGTCCGTGACCCAATCGTACGCCTTTTTTTCCGAACCAGTCGGTACCAGATAGTTCGACGTGGTTCTACTGCAGAAGTGTGCATCTTTGATTCCACTAGTAATCAGGTTTCATACTGTGGCTAAATCCGGAGGAATCGTCAATAAATATAGAATGGACTCCTTGAATGCTTCAACCGGATGTTGCAAGAGTTGGAGAAGAATCTGGATAGCAGTAAAGCTGAATAATCCAACGCAAGACCAAAAATTTTGAACGTAACGGTTTGGTTGAAATCAGTTTGTGAAAATAAACCAAAAATTAAAATATTGTACGTCAATGATTTTATTTTGAATATTTAAATCCAATTTTGAGCTGCTG
The DNA here is from genome assembly GCF_029784155.1 of Uranotaenia lowii. Classification (NCBI taxonomy): domain Eukaryota; kingdom Metazoa; phylum Arthropoda; class Insecta; order Diptera; family Culicidae; genus Uranotaenia; species Uranotaenia lowii. The sequence goes on along the minus strand of NC_073692.1, from coordinate 71,178,413 downwards.
TTACTGTTGAATTTGTTTCTATCTGTGTAAACCCAAAGTTGAACCAATAAATATGCAAGTTTTCTCGATATGTTTACATCAAACTTAAGATAAGTTCATTCGGAAATGATTTAGAACTCGTAAGTAACGACACGTTACATTTTCTAAAGTTAGTTAGGAACTCTCACTAATCTGATCAAAATCGGGGATTGACCCGCCAGTCGGTCTTATGAAATCTGCGCAGCTAAAAGAAATCCACTTTACTTGTAGGGAAAGGTCCGGGATTTTTTGTTAACGATTGGCTAGCAACGTCTGGAAACTGAAAAAGCCTGAGTCAAACCAAATATAAAAGATCGAGTATAAAACGAATGTGTTACTGACTAAATAATGATTAAGAGCTTCTAGCACTCATTTTGTCATGTTTTAGAGTATTAGAAGATTACATGTCATTATATGTAAATGATTATTTGTTTACAACAGGTTTGGAGATATCTGATTTCATGGGTATCGTGATGATATTGAATTTTCTTAACCGGTTGGTGGCTGCAGCTTCTCATAATAGGCAATGTCGACACCAGATGGCAATATAAGCAGCTTTGCGAAGAATTTGAAGATTTTTCTTCAGAGTGTCATGTCTGTTTGTCTGTGACAAAAGCATTAAAACTTATTTCGAGAAAACACGCTTTTAAGTTATTGTGTTTTTCCATTTCCGTGCATTTTTTAATTTTTTTCTATTTTTCTTTCGAACGTAAAAGTATGTAAATAAAATTCTAAAAATCTGAAAAACTCGTCAAAAATAGTTTAAAATATGAAGAATTGTAGAGATGTATAAGTGTCTTTAAAAAATCAATCCTTAAACTTGGCTTCAAATTTGTTGAACAAATTGGATTAATAATAATGTTAAAAAAAACCAGAGCTTACTTTACAAGTAAAGTTTTTAAAATAGAGAAAATCCGGTGTTTAATGCTTTAACTCAAATAAAAAACTCAAAAAATCCTTCGAATTGTAAGCATCCCTTCCCAAGGATGTCTCCCTAACTGCAATCAGGTACCTAGGTTGAGCGAAAGGTGTGGGTCTGCTGGCTGGTCGCAAATCAGTCCGGTGTCCGCATGATGGACGGATGGCGGTTTTGCGTGTTGTTGCGTTCATCGTCCACCAGCAGCAGAAACGGGGCGGCAGGATTTTGATGAGCCCATTATCGGAGGAATGTTGTTGACGCGTTGTGGAAACCGGGAATGGGTTGCGAGATCAAGGTTTCGTTTGTCGTTGGCTGACGGTTTGGTTTGGGGCAAACGTCTTTCTCTCGGCTGCCAAGAGCGGGTTGATGCTGCAATAACGGGCCAACTAGGTACCAACGTCAAGGAATAACGAGGGTGGTAACCGTCAGTTGATGAAAGACGAGATTTTAATCACATCTCCAGCACAAATAACACGGCCGGACATCTGAGTCTACACACTTTATCAGGACGCCCAAAGGAAGAAAAGACAGAATGGCCCCGCACAGGGCATCCATAATTCATAACTTTCTTCGCCAGCCAGGGAGGCTCTTTCTCCCACTTAGTTGGATTGGCGCGTAAGGCCTGAAGTCGTGCGATAAGGAAATAGACTTTGGGTAGCTACCCAAAGCTGGCAAGACGAATCGCAGGGATTGTCGATGGGATATTGCAGGATAGGATGCACACTGACAGTGATTAATAGGAAAACAGTCGATCGATATTGTCGGGTGTCTCAGGCGGGCACTTAACACCACCCGGTTCCACCATGGCCATAGTAGTTATTCCCATACGACACGGATTGAGCAGGGGAAAGAGAGGAGGGGCTCACGATTGGATTGGTTCCTCTGCCTGGTCCGTCGTGGATCAGAGCGTGCTGCTGACACGTTCATTAATACTGATTCTGTTCCAACAACACGGTCAATGAAAGTTTCATTGAATATAAATTTGCTATTTATTTTAATCACTAGCGCACCGAGAAAATATGAACCAATTTATCATTGATGAAATGAAATCTAATATCCATTGCTCTCGATGCGGGTAAGCATTAAAACGCGTTGTGATCCAAATCTGATTACATTAGGTAGATTGACACTAATCTGCTATTTTAGACCATGGGACTTTACCGTGAGTCAACTGAAACTATAAAGGCTACACAGCAATTTTTTTATTGCTGGAAACAAGCAAAATTTTGCTGGTTTTTGATCCGCTGTGTTTAATTCGGGATGATGTCCTATTTCGATTGGTGTACCGTCCATTAACTTCGTAAGAGAAGTCATTTTTCTGGCTTGGCCTTCATTCATGAGCTTAAGAACGTACCTTTTTTTGTTCCTTTCGAAATATCCGCTCTCAATTTTGCCCGCGTGCAGCGGGCAAAGATCTATTCTTTCAATGATGAAGGGATTATTAGGAAGATTTGATCTATCTTTAGCCTGTAGATATAAAAAATAAAGGTTTCCGTGTACGTTCCGCGGATCCATCCATTCCGGAATGGTTCTCTCGGGGTAGTTTCCAGGGGAAGGACTCATCCTGCAGTAAACCCTCTTATCACTTTCACACTCATCTAAAAAAGATTTACAGTTGCCTTTCAAGAACGGTTGTCGATCGCGTTGAAAAACACGTCCGATCACGGCGAAGGCAGAGAAAAACTCATGTTCGTATTTCCAAAATAATAAATTTTATACCAACGTAAAATTTTGGATTTCTATCTTTGTTTTGGAAAATCATACTAAGATTGGTTATGTCAATTGATTTTTCTCATTAGAAACGTGATAAATACTCATTTCTTCATGACATCAAAAACCATCACAGAATTTCTGGGTGAAATCACAGAATGTCAGAATTTATTTTCGCAAAAACACAGAATTTATTCGGCAACCTTGGGTACAGCTGATTGAGTTGGGTAAAACAAATTTTTTTTTAATTTATGCCTTTAAGTGTTAATTGAATTTCCTTGAGCAGAAATGTAATAATTTTACTCCCCATGAGCTCTTCAAGATCGCGACAAATTAAGTTGGATTGAGTGTGCTGTTTATGAAGAAAAATAACAAAAATGACAAAAATGACAAAAATGACAAAAATGACAAAAATGACAAAAATGACAAAAATGACAAAAATGACAAAAATGACAAAAATGACAAAAATGACAAAAATGACAAAAATGACAAAAATGACAAAAATGACAAAAATGACAAAAATGACAAAAATGACAAAAATGACAAAAATGACAAAAATGACAAAAATGACAAAAATGACAAAAATGACAAAAATGACAAAAATGACAAAAATGACAAAAATGACAAAAATGACAAAAATGACAAAAATGACAAAAATGACAAAAATGACAAAAATGACAAAAATGACAAAAATGACAAAAATGACAAAAATGACAAAAATGACAAAAATGACAAAAATGACAAAAATGACAAAAATGACAAAAATGACAAAAATGACAAAAATGACAAAAATGACAAAAATGACAAAAATGACAAAAATGACAAAAATGACAAAAATGACAAAAATGACAAAAATGACAAAAATGACAAAAATGACAAAAATGACAAAAATGACAAGAATGACAAGAATGACAAAAATGACAAAAATGACAAAAATGACAAAAATGACAAAAATGACAAAAATGACAAAAATGACAAAAATGACAAAAATGACAAAAATGACAAAAATGACAAAAATGACAAAAATGACAAAAATGACAAAAATGACAAAAATGACAAAAATGACAAAAATGACAAAAATGACAAAAATGACAAAAATGACAAAAATGACAAAAATGACAAAAATGACAAAAATGACAAAAATGACAAAAATGACAAAAATGACAAAAATGACAAAAATGACAAAAATGACAAAAATGACAAAAATGACAAAAATGACAAAAATGACAAAAATGACAAAAATGACAAAAATGACAAAAATGACAAAAATGACAAAAATGACAAAAATGACAAAAATGACAAAAATGACAAAAATGACAAAAATGACAAAAATGACAAAAATGACAAAAATGACAAAAATGACAAAAATGACAAAAATGACAAAAATGACAAAAATGACAAAAATGACAAAAATGACAAAAATGACAAAAATGACAAAAATGACAAAAATGACAAAAATGACAAAAATGACAAAAATGACAAAAATGACAAAAATGACAAAAATGACAAAAATGACAAAAATGACAAAAATGACAAAAATGACAAAAATGACAAAAATGACAAAAATGACAAAAATGACAAAAATGACAAAAATGACAAAAATGACAAAAATGACAAAAATGACAAAAATGACAAAAATGACAAAAATGACAAAAATGACAAAAATGACAAAAATGACAAAAATGACAAAAATGACAAAAATGACAAAAATGACAAAAATGACAAAAATGACAAAAATGACAAAAATGACAAAAATGACAAAAATGACAAAAATGACAAAAATGACAAAAATGACAAAAATGACAAAAATGACAAAAATGACAAAAATGACAAAAATGACAAAAATGACAAAAATGACAAAAATGACAAAAATGACAAAAATGACAAAAATGACAAAAATGACAAAAATGACAAAAAATGACAAAAATGACAAAAATGACAAAAATGACAAAAATGACAAAAATGACAAAAATGACAAAAATGACAAAAATGACAAAAATGACAAAAATGACAAAAATGACAAAAATGACAAAAATGACAAAAATGACAAAAATGACAAAAATGACAAAAATGACAAAAATGACAAAAATGACAAAAATGACAAAAATGACAAAAATGACAAAAATGACAAAAATGACAAAAATGACAAAAATGACAAAAATGACAAAAATGACAAAAATGACAAAAATGACAAAAATGACAAAAATGACAAAAATGACAAAAATGACAAAAATGACAAAAATGACAAAAATGACAAAAATGACAAAAATGACAAAAATGACAAAAATGACAAAAATGACAAAAATGACAAAAATGACAAAAATGACAAAAATGACAAAAATGACAAAAATGACAAAAATGACAAAAATGACAAAAATGACAAAAATGACAAAAATGACAAAAATGACAAAAATGACAAAAATGACAAAAATGACAAAAATGACAAAAATGACAAAAATGACAAAAATGACAAAAATGACAAAAATGACAAAAATGACAAAAATGACAAAAATGACAAGAATGACAAGAATGACAAAAATGACAAAAATGACAAAAATGACAAAAATGACAAAAATGACAAAAATGACAAAAATGACAAAAATGACAAAAATGACAAAAATGACAAAAATGACAAAAATGACAAAAATGACAAAAATGACAAAAATGACAAAAATGACAAAAATGACAAAAATGACAAAAATGACAAAAATGACAAAAATGACAAAAATGACAAAAATGACAAAAATGACAAAAATGACAAAAATGACAAAAATGACAAAAATGACAAAAATGACAAAAATGACAAAAATGACAAAAATGACAAAAATGACAAAAATGACAAAAATGACAAAAATGACAAAAATGACAAAAATGACAAAAATGACAAAAATGACAAAAATGACAAAAATGACAAAAATGACAAAAATGACAAAAATGACAAAAATGACAAAAATGACAAAAATGACAAAAATGACAAAAATGACAAAAATGACAAAAATGACAAAAATGACAAAAATGACAAAAATGACAAAAATGACAAAAATGACAAAAATGACAAAAATGACAAAAATGACAAAAATGACAAAAATGACAAAAATGACAAAAATGACAAAAATGACAAAAATGACAAAAATGACAAAAATGACAAAAATGACAAAAATGACAAAAATGACAAAAATGACAAAAATGACAAAAATGACAAAAATGACAAAAATGACAAAAATGACAAAAATGACAAAAATGACAAAAATGACAAAAATGACAAAAATGACAAAAATGACAAAAATGACAAAAATGACAAAAATGACAAAAATGACAAAAATGACAAAAATGACAAAAATGACAAAAATGACAAAAATGACAAAAATGACAAAAATGACAAAAATAACAAAAGTGACAAAAAATGACAAAAGTGACAAAAACCGGTATTTCTCTGATTTCAACATTTTAGATCTTTTCTATTTAGCGTTTGATTAGGATTTATGTCAAATTAAACTTTTAAATTAACAATGCAAACTGCTGATAATGGCAGATTGCCAATTGAGACACCACGCGTGAAACATCCGGAATCACTGTTTCGAAGTATCAACATTAGACGATACGGTTGACATGATTCGAAAAACCAAACATTGCATTCATCAAGATGGATTTTATATGCTGCAAAAGTTATGCATGGGTTTGATCGCCCACTTCTCTCATTCAGCCACCTGTTTCACCATCCACCCACACACCGTCGTCGTTTGGTGTTATTAGACCTATTCGGTCTGAGAGTTTTTCTTCTATTATTCGTATTTTATTCATTTTCTCCCGAGGTCGTATGTTTGTTCGAAGCTGGTATCGGAAAACTCTTTGACCCCCCACCTTCGTAAATTCAGTCCACCCACCAATGAGTGTGTGTACAAAACCAACCAACATCGCAAAATTTGCATACGAGTGATATCAAACAAGGCAAGGCAGCAGCAAAAAATAAACTCCAAAGTCAAAACCCCATCGAACGGGAATGTTGAAAAGTTGTTGAAGAATGGGCGAAACAATTTTCCTAAATCAAATCAAATTATTTTGCGTTCGTTGTAGGAGCGCGTGAAAAAAATTCAACCCACTCTCTGCTGGTTTTTTTCAGGGTGACGTTTAAAGTGAGCGGGGATTTGGGGTAGATGACTCTGGCTGGTGCGGAAATCTATTGGGTGGGGCGGACGAAACGGGACGAATTGCCATTTGGTTGATGTTGTTGCTTTTGTATAGGAGGAGAGATGTTTTACCATAAAATGCAGAATAGCTGCGATGAGCTGTGATGTGTTTGTGTGTGGATAAATTTGTCCGTGTGTGTGTGTGCGCCTGTTTTGAAAGCCGAGAGACAGGATAAGCATTGTTGAATGTATAAAATAGCACAGCATCAGACAGGATAATAGCAACATCGAAAACGACTACGACGAGCACAATAAAGAAGAGTTGCGGGTAATAGAATATAAATTTATGCAAACAATGCGGAAAACGACGGTCGGAACATGCAAAGGGAGGAGGATTTCCACGAAAGAGGAGCCGAAATACCGCCTGGCCGAGCTACTTGGAAGGGAAGAGCGACGGATTGGATACTGGAGATAAACTTTGCCCGAGGTCGATCACACACAAGATTAAATTGAGTCTTGTTGTAGAGTTATTATCTTTATACCTAATTTCGGAAACTCAAGAATGGGCTCCGGAACGTTCCCAAAAAGCGTTTTAGGTTTATGTTTATATTTATGTTTCATTCAAATTCTTAGCTCATTGCTGAGTTGATCCTGGGCAATAATCTTTTTGCCAAAGGAAGCATTCAAGAAAGCTTCGTCCGAAAACGTCCGATCGAATAGAGTTCGTTTAGCGATTCCTAAAACATCTTCCCTATTATAGTACAGTAAACTGGAATATGGTTTTAAGCGATTATATTTTTAAAGACGTATTTATAAAACGATTTTTTAAACGATTTTCTCGTGATCAGACGGTGTTCGAACATGTCAAAAATAGGTCCTTTTTCTTCACATTCACAATAATCGTTTTAAAAAAAATCCAGAGAGAGTTGAATAGAGTAGAGTAGAGTAGACTATAGTATATTATCAGTCGAGCAGAGTAGAGAAAAGTAGAGTAGAGTAGAGTAGGTAGAGTAGAGTAGAGTAGAGTTATGTAGAGTAAATTAGAGTAGAGTAGAGTAAAGTAGAGCAGAGTTGAGTAGAGTAGAGAAGAGTACAGTAGAGTAGATTAGAAAAGAGTAGAGTAGAGTAGAGTATAGTATGAGTCATGTAGAGTAGAGAAGAGTAGATTAGAGTAAAGTAGAGTAGAGTAGAGTAGAGTAGAGTAGAGTAGAGTAGAGTAGAGTAGAGAAGAGTAGAGTTGAGTAGAGTAGAGTAGAGTAGAGTAGAGTGGAGTAGAGTAGAGTAGAATAGAGTAGAGTAGAGTAGAGTAGATAAGAGTAGAGTAGAGTAGAGTAGAGTAGAGTGGAGTAGAGTAGAGTAGAGTAGAGTAGAGTAGAGTAAAGTAAAGAAAAGTATGAGTATGAGTATGAGTAAAGAAGAGAATAGTAGAGTAGAGTAGAGTAGAGTAGAGTAGAGTAGAGTAGAGTAGAGTAGAGTGGAGTGGAGTTGAGTAGAGTAGAGAGAGTAGGGTAGAGTAGAGTAGAGAAGAAAAGAGTAGAGTTTAGTAGAGTAGAGTAGAGTATAGTATGAGTATGTAGAGTAGAGAAAGTACCCAGACAACCAGAGGAGGAGAGGAGAGTAGAGTAAAGGAGAGTAGAGTAGAGTAGAGTAGAGTAGAGTAGAGTAGAGTAGAATAGAATAGAGTAGAGTAGAGTAGAGAAGAGAAGACTAGAGTAGAGTAGAGTAAAGAAGAGAAGAGTAGAGAAGAGTAGAGTAGAGTAGAGTAGAGAAAAGCATATTCTGTGACACCAAAAAGAGTACATTGAGATTAGTCATCCAAAAAGTCAGGAGAAGCGTTAAACAGTAAGTTAATTAATTATCGAGCTTTGCGCATGGATGGTATGCAAATGGATGAACAGTAGAAACCCGCTTACCTGAGGTAGCCGGGGGAGGGACAGCCACAGATCAAACGAAATACACTGACTAACCCTTTTGCTCTTGTATTGCATATCATCCAGGCGACTAGCTGGTTCTTAGTTTAGATTTGAAACTTGCCAAAGACGTCATTTTAATAGCTGAACAATGTATCACCATGATAAAACTTATTTTTGGATGGATTTTGGATAAAAATGATGACTCGGATAACGCGGAGGCTCGGATGACCGGAGTTCGGATGAGCGGGGTTCTACTGTACATATTTCGTGCTATCTGAGGTGGCACCGAGATATTTCAATTTGATCAAATACTGTTAAGTTTTTGGAGGTTAGGTGACTTACATTAAAATTATAAATTTTCTTTTAAAATATTCTTGAACTTTATCGTAATTTTGTGCATATTGAGTACTGATTGCATACTCCAAGGCGATTATCACGGTCACTGTTTATAACGACTAAAAATGCATGTTTATTAAAACAAAATGTACAGTTTATTTGTTTTAAGCTGTATTCTTTTCGTAATTTTGCATAAGATCTCAAACAACTTGATAAAATGGAAGAAATTAGTTGGTTTTTCTGATCTTCATAAAAGCTAAAGCGAAAACCAGAACTCTTATAAAGCTAAAATCTGACTAATTGGCCCTATTCTTGAAACGTCATCAATACTATTATTTAATCTTCGATAAAATCACTATGCAGTAAAGTTTTGGTAACCAAAGCTTTTATAATGCTAGTATAAAACATATGATCTGGTTAAAATAATAACACAAAAGCAACGTTTTATCCAAATTATTACCATCTTTTCTATTGCCGGTCAAGTTTTTGGGTAAAATGTTTATTATAAAGTGTCTTAATATAAATGCGCGAAATGGAAATTTTAATGAAATATTTATTTTTATGGTACAAAATCGAATTAAAAATAATTCGCGAAATTTTTCATCGAATACAGTTGTAAAACATGACATAGTAACATCGCAAACATAATGCAATTGATTGAAATTTATTGCTCAATAGCTTTATTATGGTTATAAAAATTGGCTTATAACTGATATAACGGTTTTATGACAACAATTTAAAATGCAGAAATTTGAAGTTTCTCTCGCGAGACAACCAATTACACGCTTAGGATGAGTTCCTCAATTCTGAGTTTTAAATCGTTAGTATAGTAAATGAGGATAGACTTTTAAAATGATAGAATTAAGGGATTGATTATGAATATCCGGTGGAATGATACCATGAGTTGAAGTCCAAAATGCCTGCTTCCACTTAATCTTAAAATTCTGTAAACGACTAAAAATCGCATTAAACCCTCACAATATTGAGTGAAACTGCTAAAATACAAGATGTCAAATACGATATTAGTGCTATTATATTTTTAATAAAATTGCAGATGTTTTTCCAAAAAACCAAGAACAGCATTTGATTTATTAGACTTTTATCTCTCTTCAAAAAAAAATACGAAGACAATCGATGGACGCATTTGATAGCAGTAGTAATAATGCCTAACTGCTATCGAAACGTACTCTTACCCCACCTCTGGGGCAAAAGTTCGAATGATGGGGAGTAATTGTACGATTATTCAAAATTCCACATTCCTGTATTAAGCCAAGAGGAAAATTATTTCATACCAATCTTTGCTTACAGCAGCAGCTTTTGTGTTCGCTTCTGATATAAATCCTATACACGAGCGAACAACCAGCGTAAATTCGTAGTTCTTCACTTATTCTCTATTTTCAACAGGTTCACAGAATCCAGTTCTCATCGTATTTGAGCAATTTCTCGCGCGAGCAGGTCTTTGTAGGAACAACGATATGCGCTGGTGTTTCCGGTGCATTAAAAAAAAAATTTGAAAAAAACAGCAGAGACCCTTCAATGAATTCTTTCTTCGGCATTCGATAGTGCTTATAAACAACTAAATAAGCACATTTACTCTTTCATTGAAAGCCAAAATTCAGATGGCTCAAACATGTTTGCCGTTATTTTACCCGAGTCGTACTTTTACCCCACCTTACTCTAACGCAATCTTCAAATCCAAGATGACGGTTTTCGCTTAAGTTCAAAATGCTGTTAATCACTGAAATTCGCATGACATCCCCACAATATTGCTTTGAGTGAAAGAGCTAAAATGGAAGAAGTCGAATTTCGCTTTCTGACGCCACCTAAGATGGTGACGTTCGCTGATCTTTAAAATGCTGTAATAGTCGATAATCTCAATAAAATTTCATGCGAATTGCAACATTTTCATATTTAGCGGAAGCTGCCATTTAAAAAAAAACGTCAGAAATCGAGGTTCGACTTCTACTCGTTTGACCCTTTCACCCATTACCCACATTGTGAGAGTTCATAGGATTTTCAGTGATTTTCAGTATCCTGAAGCTAAGCGGAATCCGCCATTTCGGATTTCAAGATGGCGCCAGATAATGAAATTCGACATCTTCTAGCTTAGCATCTTCGCATAATGCCCATATTGTGAAAGTTTCATTCAATTTTTAGTAATTTACAGCATTTAAAGTTTAATTCTTTAATGATTTCTATATTCTTTATTTATTTACGTCTTTGGTTGTGTAACCGTACAGACTAGTTGCTTAAGCCTAAGAAACTCTGCTTAAAACTAATTTAAACCTACGTTTACACATATTAAAATCAAACAAATGACTCACTGAGTTAAAACTTTCACAACATCTATCAATTGGATGGTTCCGGCCATATACAGTACGGTGATAGGGTATCCATACCCAAGTAACAATTTTAGTTTTATAAGAATCTACAAGAGATCTATAAAACCTCGCCTTAAATCAACACCAAATTTTATAAGTTCCCTCAAAACATTTATAAAACGCTTATATATACAAAAAGGCCCACCTACAGGAGGTTTTCCAGACAGGAATTAAAATACTTTATAAAACCATGGGAATATATAAGGCCTTTACAAAAAACTCTTCTAAGACCATGAATTCTCGTGATAGGAAAAAAAATCTTGATTGAATCAATTCTCTCCAATAGATGGTTTAAAAATGTTTATACCAAATCAAATCATTTTGACTTAATGTTTTTATATTTTCTCTATTCAATAATAAAAAATCATAAAGTTACATTCGATTTTTCAAGTTCTTCTCGCATAAAGATATTGCGCATCTGATTTTATCGATTAATTTTTTGAAATACTAGCAATGAAAATGCGCCCCACATTAAACCTTCGAAATTAATTAAAACAAATCAATTAATTTTCTTCATAATAGCATTCCGTTTTGTGAAAATGTATTTTTCCTTGTCTTCTTCGTCATAATTTGATTTAACATCCTGCGAAAATAATATTTTTCTTCAATATACGGTAAAAAATTGCTTTTGAAGCAATAAAATTCAATAAAAAAAATACTTTTTTTAAATTTTCCCTTTAAAAAATGGGGAATGAACAATAATTCCTATTTGATTTATAAAAGTCAGTTATAAAACTAGATTGTCTAGATAAATTCCTTTTCTGGAATTATTGGACCTGGTTAAATCCCTTATGCAACTTATAGAACATTTCATCTACATTTTTCTTGAAGAAAACCATATCCGGAGAAATTTGTTTGCTATAAAACTATTATGTTTTATGCAAAGCTTCCTTTTTTAAGGTTATTTGACGTTTAACTAGAGCGTACAGAAGAACCCAGATGGGTTTTAGTGATTTATCCGGGAAAATAATATACCAAAGTCCATCCCGTTACTACGGCAAACCGGATACTCATTTCGGACAAGTGAAGCTGAACGAACTCGGATCTTTGATTGTGCGCAGGGAAAAGACTCCCAAAGCCGAAGCCGGGACTGTGGTCACTGGTCAGCACAAATAGTGGACACTAAAGCGGATGGGATCCGCTCTGTTTTTCAAGGTCATCGTTTAAGGAATGGTTTTACGGTACTACGGTAAGCTGAAGCACCATCGGAACAACAAGTACCTCTAAGAAGGAAGAAATGGAACACAGGAATGGACCAGTGAATGTGGGTGCTGTGGAGTCGATGTGTTATGTAAGATGAAGAACATCACAGTCTTCCGGCGGGCATTTTCGATTCAAAACATGCTTGATGGAATCAATGTTAGCCATAATTGAAAACGAACGAACTCCCTAAAAGTTAGATTATACATTTTGTAACTGGTGTGAAGATAAAAAAGGAAATATTGACAATAAATGTTACAATATATCAAAATGCAAAAAGTTTGTTTACATTCTGTTTGGCGTTGTTCATTTTTTCTTGACGAAGACCTCATACGGAGTATTTTGCTACCTATAAAACTATTAAGTTTTATTCAAAGCTTTCTTTCTTTAAAAGGGTTATTTAATGGTTTTTTAAAAGTCAATTTGTAATACTATTAAACTATAAGGTTCTAATCGAGACTTTCTATATTCATAAGGGTTATTTAAGGGTATTTTGACTGTCAATTTGTAATACTATTAAACTATTAGGTTTTAATTAAGGTTTTCTTTCTTTAAAAGGGTTTTTTAAGGTCATTTTGACAGTAAATTTCTGAAACTATTTAACTATTAGGTTTTATTCCAAGTTTTATTTTTTTATAAGGGTTATCGCACAGTCAATTTGTACTATATCAAAGCAATTATGATTTTTTTCGGAAAATATTTCAGGTTTCATAAGGAAGTGTGGAAATGGTTTTATAGAACTCTTGAAATCTCTTACAAAAAGCCTCAAAAGAAATATAATTGACACTTTTATAAAAAGTTTTATAAAGGTTTTGTAGCTATCTTGAAGAACGTTTTTATAGAGTTCCTATTGAAATACCTTAAAGGATATCAAAGACTTTTTGAATCTTTTATAAATCACCCTCATTTGCTTACAAAGCCTATTTGAATTTAAATTGTTACTTGGGATAGGAACTGACGTCTCCGAAGTGTCCTCGTGGAAACGTATAAGTTGACACGTTGCAGTATGTATGCGGAGTCAACACGGTGGGTTAAGGTATCAAAAATGAAGGCTTGCTGCAGTTCAATACGACGCTTTTCTAGTGTAGTTAGGCCTATCAGAGCACACCTTTGCTCATAAGGCGGGAGTCGGAGCGGGTCATTCCAGGGAAGACGCCGGAGAGCGTATCTTACGAAGCTACGTTGAACTCGTTCGAGGCGGAAGCATTGAGTGCTCTGAGAGGGAGCCCACACCTGGACAGCATACTCCATGATACTACGAACGGACGAGCAGTAGATGGCTTTCAGTGCATATATGTCGTCAAAATCCCTTGTGTTTCGGCGAAGAAATCCAAGTGCTACAAGCCCTTTGCCACGGTTAGCGCTATGTGCTCGGCGAAAGTGAGCCTGTTGTCGATTTTAATCCCTAGATCAAGAATAGATTTTGTATTTTCCAAACAGAGGCCGGATAGCTGGTAGTCAAAATTTATAACATTTCTTGATCGGGTAAAATTAATGATCTTGCACTTTTTCGCATTTGCTTGCATTCCGTTCATCTGACACCAGCTCTCTAATGTAGCGATGTCCGCTTGCAGGGCGAGACAGTCTACAGTGCTGTGAATCTTTCTAAAAATCTTCAGATCGTCGGCATACAATAGAGTGTCGGATTGAAGAGTTGCGCACAGGTCGTTCACAAAGATTATGAAGAGAAGCGGTCCAAGGTGACTCCCCTGAGGAACTCCAGATGGAATGGCAAACGTTTCCGAGCGCGAGTTTTTAATTTTCGTGAAGGCACGACGGTCCGTGAGATATGATTCAATCCATTCAAGCGCCCATTCAGGAAAACCTAGCTGATCCAGCTTAGCTACAAGTATTTTGTGCGGGACACGGTCAAACGCTTTTGCGAAGTCTATATAAACAGAGTCCACTTGAGTTTTCTTCGATTAAAGTGTTTCCAGAATGACGATGGATCACGTTTGAGGTTTTGTTGAAGCTGAGAAATGTGTTGGTGGAAGAGCAGATCGTTCAGGTTTTTGAATTCATTCTCTAGGGATCTCAAATGGCATCTGCGATTTTCAGAACGATTCTTGTTAAAACTTTTACGTGCCTTTCGTAGCTGATTTCGTAGCCGTCTTAGATCGGAGTTCCACCACTCGTGCTTTATTGGTTTTAAACTCTTCGGGCGTTTCAAGGGAATGTTTTGTTTTAAAACCGAGTAGAGTTTTTCATAGAAAACATTCAGAGCGGAATCCACATTGTTGGCAGCTTCAAGAGAATTCCAATCTATCGAATTGAGCGCAGCAGTAACAAGACCGTAATCGCATTTATTGAAATCGAAATCAAACTCTCCAACAGGTTCTTCCTGATCACACACATGATCGACGATTTCAAGGCATATAGTGTATGATTTATGATGACGATCCGTAGTAATAATCGAAACAGGTGACTCAAAAAAGTTCAGGTTTTCGGGATTATTTGAAAAAACGAGGTCTTAAAACCGCATATTGGCGTTCGGTATACAACAAATTTGATGCATACCTGCAGAAAGAATCCTTTCAGTTAGAGCAATTTCAGCTTCGGATGATGGATTCGACGGTAGTAAACTGTTTACATCGTGGTCAAAGGACCATTTGAGGTGTGGGAGATTATAATCACTGACAACTATGACTGTGTCACGAACAGAAGCTAAGCTCATGATTTCTTGGACGGCAGTGAAATGGCTTTCATAATTTCGGAGGCTGCTGTTAGGTCGAAGGTATATGCAGCACAGGAACAAAAAATTATAGCCAGTATTGACTTTAACAACGGTTTGTTCCAAATGTTCGCAGTTTTCGATATTAAGAGAGGATGCAATAAGTCCTTGTTTTACGGCAATCATCACTCCACCTCCTCGTTGAGCATTGCTCGTTTCAGAGGTACGATCACAACGGAATATAGTGTAGTTTGACGTTAATTCGCTGTTGTGAATGTTTTCATTTAACCAGGTTTCTGTAATCAAAATACAATCATGATCACTTGCGGCAAGAGCGTTGTTAAAAGCAGCGGTTTTGGTGCGCATTCCACCTGCATTCTGGTAGTATAAGGAGAAAGTACGGCGAAAACTCTGGTTCGATGATACTATTCGGTTTGCATACGGAGAAACTGGATCTGCGATCGAAGATACAGTGGGCACGGGAATTATTGTGTCGGAGTAATGTAGGGAGTTGTTTGAGCGGTTAGATTCAGAGTTACAGGCTGCTGCTTTGGTGCCCAAAAAACCTCGCTAGATCCGTTGCCAGTGAATTCTCTGAAACGAATTCCAACCGGCCAAGTCTCAGTGGCTAGTGCTTTGCTTTTTAGATCGACGTGCATATCCACTTTGAAAGACACAAACGAGAGGGTGTTGAGATTCCTTCCCCTGGGTACAAGCTTTCTAAACTTCACGTTTTCGTCACCAAGATGACTACGAATCATTTCCAAAACTCTATCATCTGAAACGCTTGGATGGATTCCTGCCAGATAAAGTGAAAACGTGGGTACAGTGGCCTCAGCACTCTGTGACGAGATATCGGTATGCTCTGAGTTAGTACCTTGTGCGCAAATGCGAGGAGGGGGTGGGCGACGAGGGGTTGAACTACGATCATCATCAAAACGACGGCGCTTGGTGCTCTGCACAGGAACATTCAGTTGATGGGACTGAGGAGTAACTTTCGGTGTCGGGAAATTCTTCAAACCGGAACGAATTTCGCTGCGAATCGCTTGAAGAATACTGTCATGAATTTCCGTTTTCAATGACGATTTGAAAGAATCAATAAAATCGTCATTGACCGATGGTACAGATAACATGGCATTTTTGAAGCGTGCCTCCGAGAGCAAATTTTTGCAGCAGGTGCAGATCCAAATTAAATGAGAGGTTTTGGATTTTGCTGCCACAAGGGATTCCGATAAACCTGAACATCTCAGACATACTTTGGTTGAACAAAAACCTTCACAAACAATAAAGTCCCCTTCGTAATTTTGGGCACATTTTTCACACATATGCGGCATATTGAAATGTTAGTCTACAATGCCTCCAATGCTGAGCAACAGATGTCGTTAGTGTTGTGAAAAAGATCGGTAGCGTACCGACGCGGGTTGGTTGGAGATTGGGATATTGTTTACCTTTCGGCGACGCTGTAAACAATCGGGCAACGGCGACGCTATACTCACTGCGTACGAGAGCTTGATGGCTGCTGTTGTTTTGGTCTGGGTTTTCGGACGGGAAATGATGAGACGGTGGCGATGATCGGCTATATTTTCAGGCTTTGCGAGGTACAGCGATAACAAGGGTAATGTTTTTCAGCAAGTACAGGTGAGCAATTTTATATTTTATCTGCTGCGACTGTGAAACTCGGCTAGGAGGTGGTTTTCGGTGGTCCGTAATTGGCG
Organism: Uranotaenia lowii; assembly: GCF_029784155.1. Classification (NCBI taxonomy): domain Eukaryota; kingdom Metazoa; phylum Arthropoda; class Insecta; order Diptera; family Culicidae; genus Uranotaenia; species Uranotaenia lowii. Next base: position 71,161,423 of record NC_073692.1, on the reverse strand, counting down.
GTTGATTTTAGCACAGAGTTGACGAATACGGTATAGAGGGTTGCGGGTGAGGTGGGAGAGCTTGGGCGGGATGAGGTGGCGTTGGCATCTATCAACCACTTCTCAGCCAGCGCAATTTAATTCACATGAATTGCTAACCTCTTAACCGGTCGAACGGAGCTAACTCGATGTGCGTGGGCGAGCAGGGCGTTAGAATCAGTGAATCCAGGTGAGCCAGTGCGAAAATGATCGATATTGCGGCGAAAATTATGCAAAATAGCAGAGCGGTTGGAGCTTATAAACAATAGACGATTGCAATGTTGCCAAAAGTCAGAAAGTCAAAAGCATTTAAAGTTCAGCGGAAGTCGCCATCTTGGAATTTAAAATGGCATCCGATTTTGAAAATCGACTTCTTCTAGTTTGTCCCTTTCAACTTATACCCATAATATGGAAGTTTCAAGCGATTATCAATAATATACAGGTTTGAAAAGAAAAGCCGAAGCCGCTATCTTGGATTTCAAGATAGCGTCAGAATTCAGAATTTGGGTTTTTCTTGTAAAGCCCAATATGAATATTGTGGGGGTTTCATTTGAATGTCAGCGATTTACATAATTTTAAACTTATGCGGATACCGCCAATTCGACTTTTTCAAGTTTAGCTCTTTTGAACTTATACCCATATTATGGGGTCTTCAAGCGATTTTCAGTAAAATACAGGTTTGAAAAGAAAAGATATCAAGATGGTGTCAGTAGCGAAATTCGACTTGTACTCGCTAAGCCCTTCTAAGCACTTTTCGAAAAGAGTTGTAATCGCTTAAGATAAAAACTCGTGCTGGAATCAAACAAAATCAACAAAATATTGTTTTATAGATAAAGAATGCTCAGTTTGGTGAAATTTGTAAACCCGTTCAATGCAAAACTCTTTTAAAGACATTAAAAAAGTTTTAACAATGATCATTCTAATGAAACAAAATTTGTTACCTGCTCACTGGTCGGTGATTTAATCAGACCATCTTGACGGTTGGGCGCTTTTTTTATTCTTTTTTCTATTTTCCAGCCCTGGTTGAAGACAATCTAAGCAACCATTCTATGAAGGAAATTGAACGAAATTTGCTTTCAGTTCTTGCAAAATGATCGTTTTCATTAAGGGGACGGGCTTACCCCAGTTCTCCTAAAAGTATAAAGTTTGAAAACCACTGATCTAGATGATCAGTACCTCACAAACAGTTTGGAACATTAAAAAATACTAGGAAGATAAGGAATCGTTTGATATTTTTCCTCATTACTGGATTAACAAATCCTCATTTTATCCACAACGACCACCTATGATCTGAAATCGCTGACTCATCATTGTTGAGCATCGCCCTCTCAGTAAAACTCATTTGTGGATGGAACTGTGGACTGGAAAAGCTTCTCACATCCCCAGAATATAAGAAGGAGCAAATCCCGTAAAAGCAATAAGCATTAGGACAGGACATAGCTTCTGCCGGTTCCCGGACGATAATGGAATCTTCCCGATGATGGCATCAGCGCCATTAGCATCCCATGAACCCGATCGGAAATGTGATGGCCACCCTCGAATGTCACATTGCATGTAAACATGGCTTTGTGTCGAGCTAAAATTGTTGGGCTTCGGGAAAATTGTTATGCTAATTTCGAAACAACGACATGGTTACAACATGGCATCACGGAAGGCGAACCAACGGAAGTGGACTGCGGGGAATCATCATCACCATCATCATCCACAGTAGTATTGACGATTGGTGGCAATTGGCGGTTTTAAAACAGGGGGGAGGTACCTGCCTGGACCATCAAAATCAAACACCATTTGATACAAATGTCCATCTGCGACACGATGACAATAATAGCGAGAATTCAAATTGAACCCTGGGAAATCCCGTCCATGGTTGATTTTTTGCTGCTAAATTGAGTTGGCACCAGGCTGTTACATTTGGAATCGAAAATCGTGCTGCTATGGTACGTGGAGTAGCCTAAAATCGAATTAAACTGCAGTACCGAAATTTGCAAAACTATACGATGTTTTTTTCTGTATTTTTGCCTTCAGGTCCTTTTGGTCTCCAGGGATAAGTCCAGTTATAGTATTAGCGATGATAATTCCAATAATTTTCTTAACTTAAGCCTTTTTTTCAAGTTAAAATTAAAAAATACGCCAATGCCTAATTGTCATAAATGCTCCAGCAGTAGATAAATATACATTAAGTCGGTTTGAGGGAACCAAATTAAGAATTAGATTCCAAAAATCTAATTTCAAGGAAACAGATTGGAGCTCAGAAAAGTTAATTGCTGTTGCTCATATGTCTGCAATAATTGCTGCACTCTGATCCTCTGTTACCCTTGTTTTTTATTGAACCAAATCAAAGTTTTTTTTTTCAAAAATATATAAATTAAAGATGAATAGTACATAAATTAAACTTATTTCCTCAATAAAATATTTTTTTTATCCTTTTATACAACTTAAACCTTTGTCTCATTAATGAAAAATGGAAAAAGTGAAAAATCGTATTTTATTTTATTTTTTTTTCTCAATGTACACATAGTTTCCGACTGTCTAAAAGGATTCTTAAGGGAAAATAAAAAATCATGAAATGAGGGGTGAAATTTGCGAATCTTTGCGAGAAAATGTTGAAAGATGAATTTTGTTCTTTGGGATTATCTTGGAGTTTAAAAATTATCAGAGTATGAATGAAGAGCTCTCATTTTTTTAAAATGAAAATAACACACATGATAATAGAAAATGGAAAGAAGAATCTTTGAGTTATCTATTTTCCTGAGCTTCTTCTGATCAGCGCAAAGCTCACAACAAATTTTTAATGGTTCTCATTTTGCAATTAACGTTTAAAGAATGTAACAATTGAGATAGCTATAAGTGTTTGATTTGTTATGAATTTAAAAATGATTTTAAAACTGTGATACTTCATTTTTATTCCGAAATAATAAAGGGTGATACGGTCAAAATTTGGTCAATATCAACTTGACGTATTTCTTTCAATTTTGCATTTAAAAAACCGGAACACCCCTCATTTTGAAGGTGTATGTGTGTGTGTGTAGAATGTTGCTCCTATTTTGATTTTGGAATCCACTCTTCAGTTGTCAAAATGCCGTCCAAGGAATTTGATTGTAACTTGTTGCATTAATAACTATTTACAATTTCAAAAAATGTTTGCTAGTCTATTTCAAAGAAACAATCGAAAAACAATTGTAGTCGATGGTGAAATTTATAAATTATGGTAACTTAGTCTATATTTTTGGTTTAGCTTGTATAGGTTTGGCTTATATTGTAGATATATTGGGCAAAATCCGGATTTCTTCGACATCCGACCAACATTGAGCTTTTCTTATGTTTTTTGTTTTTAATTGAACCTGATCATAAGGAATGCTTTAAAAATATCTTGGATTCATTTTGATTGAATATATTCTCAAAATTCCCGTAATTTTCAAAATGTGGAAAAAATAACCAAAAAGAAAATGTCTTTAACATAAAAGTTAAAATTACAAATGGTCTCCGGGAAATTTGAAAATTATTTTTAAGCTTTCTTTTTTGCAAATTTTTTAATCTATTTATGAATTCAAAAATTGAGATCTGATACTGGATTTGAAATTTAAGTTTTTAATTTTTATTTCAATTTCATGTGCCAGCTCTTTATTGTGAAATCATAATATTGATATGATATTCTGATTTTTAATTCATGTTTTTAATGTGTATTTAAAAATAAACAAAAAAAATCATTGAAAAAACTGGATTTCAGTTCTAAATCAAGACTTTTTAATTTATTTATTTAAAATATTTCAAGATTAAAGCCATATTAAATTATTTGATATAATTTCAAATTTATCACAGTTCTAGACTAGATTCCTCTATTAAAAAATCCAAAAAACTTTTCAATTCAATTTTAAACAAAGAAAGAGGTTATTATAATAATAAAACTGGTTGAAAGCTGTGGAAGCTAAGATTATTAAACCTTGCTATTTGAATAAAATTGAAGTATCACAGTGTACAGCAGGATTACTAAAATTGGACTAGCAAAAACGAAAACAAAACGTTCATTACAACACTCCAGACTTATAATGATCATTGTATCAAAAGAAAGTAACATTCAAAATTCAAACTATTAGATTGAACTGCAGTTGTAGTGATTTGTATTGAGTCTGAATGCGAATGGGATTTCAAGAAATTTTACTCAGAAAAAGTATAAAAAATGATGTCTTATCAAAAAAATTTTTTAACGGATCGTTTACGTTTCAATATGATTTTCATCATTTTTTCAGAGCTTAAATTATGACAAAAGTTTCTACTCCAGATCGCACCACGATAAGCGTTATCACAAAAAAAGTTATAGCAGTCCCTAGTATCAATTGATGTTCATTGAGCTTTTTTAAAAAAAATGCTCTCCAGTGCTCCACTTCAGAAAATCTAAAGATAATGGATTTAAATGGATTCATACTATTCCAGATAAATCTTATTATTTCAGATAACTTGACCCTTTTAGACTGCTGTCAGGATTAGTGAACCGACTTTTAAATTTTAGGATAAGAAGATATTTTTAGGCAATTTTTTATTTTAGAAGCTATGTAACTAATTTGAAATAATTTTGAAATTTTTTAAAAATTTTTGATAGAATTGTTGAGTCACCAGTTCCATTTAAAAATATTGACAGTAATAACAAAGAGAAAAGGCACCTCTGGAATCAGAAAACACCTAAAATAGATATTTTTCGAAGATTTGAAATAGAAATTTTCAAAAAAAAACTTTGTATGAGCGATCACCGAAAAAAAAATTTTAATTTTTGGTGGAAATGAACCGAGAAAAGCTCTACTTTCGGCCCATGCTAATTTTGTTACCGTAATCCGGGGTAAGATTGATGACTTTTTTCAATGTTTTATTTATTATTTTTTCTGTAAATAGAGATGTGGCATGTTTCATATTTTTAAAACCAGTACTGGACTCCTACGAGCGTAAAACATGGTTGCAGAAATTTATAAGACTTCTTTAAATTTGATTTAAAAATCGATTTCGTCTCAGTTTAGAATTTGATGCTTTGGAGTAACATTGATCAGTCTCTATTTTGCTATCACTGTTGCGATAATTAAGTATAATACATCAAATTAAAGGTTATAAATAAGGCTATCTTTTTATAAAAAGTTTATATCGAAGATTTTTTTTTCTATTTACTGCTGATTTTAAGCTCTCAACTTGTTAGTTTATGAATTTTAATTTTTTCGGTTAAATTTAGTCTATTATCTAAAACAGGTCTATACAGATACTTGTCATACCAATCACCGTGCACTATAAAACTATCATTTTATAATAACAACAGCTTGTAAGAACACATCTCCAAAAATTTTCCAATAAAATGGACTTTTTTCAATAAACCTCCTAGCACACGCTGGAAACTTACTCAAATGAGCTCAAATTTGGCCAGGGTACTTGAAAATGAATGAGGATTAAACCCTGTAAGTGGCGTTGTGATCAGTGAAAAAAACCGAAAAGTGAACTAGTCTAATGATCAAACAGCAACAACAATCATCACCTATCCAACAACAACAACCATCGACATCAAACATCCAACAGCCGCAGCACCAGGTAAACAACGAATCAGCATCCATGAACACATCAACCGACCAGTCACAATCCGGAACATCCACTAATTTCTGCTACCGCACTCTTACCTACATTCCAACACTTTCCACTAGAATCACCAGGGACCTGAAAAAGGATTTTTAAAACATTAAATTTGCCCAGAAAACCGTCAACAATATCGGAAAACTATATCCGATTGTCAAAGACCCCATATTTCCAGCTCAACAGTCCAACATAGTCTACAGTATACCCACATCCCGGGAATTTTATTCAAACCGTGTGGAGCACATCTCTCAGATTTCCCTTTTTCCCCCTTTTTTGACAGATTTAAGCTTTTTCCTCAGATTTAAGCTTTCATCTCCTATGCTCTCAAGGCAAAAAAAGTTTAAATCTGAGGAAAAAAAGCTTAAAAATGAAATTCACGAGCCCATATTTAAAAGATGTTAGTCACACGATACATAGACAAATCTTGTAACATTGCCGGGTTCGTAGTATATCATGCCGAATACACGCACGAAGAGAATGTATGGGCACAAACCCGATGTAAAGGGTGATACGGTCAAAACTTGGTCAAGGGAAAACGCGTGTAAATCGGTGAAATCGTTTATTTAAAAAATCAAATTTCATTTCATTTTCAAGTTTAATTAGTATAAAATTTAGGAAAAATATTCAGGTAGGCTTCCGCTTTTCCAAATCCGAATTGCTGGGCCTTTCGCTTAACCCCTGCTATCAGATTTTGTACCGCCACCTTGTCCACCTTCTTTGCCGCAGAAAGCCAGTTTGCCTTGAACTGCTGCTCGTCCTTAGCAGGGTTGGGAGGGTTCTTATCCTTGGGAACCACCTGCACGTTGTTGGTGGCGTACCACTCCATGGCCTTTTTACCGTAATTGCAAGATGCCAAATCCGGCCAAAACAGTACGGAACAACGGTGTTTCTTCAGGAAAGGCAGCAGACGTTGATTCAAACACTCTTTCACGTAAATTTCTTGGTTGACAGTCCCGGAAGCTATGAAAATGCTGCTTTTCAAGCCACAGGTATAGATGGCTTGCCAAACCAGATATTTCTTCGCGAACTTTGACAGTTTCATGTGCTTGAAAATATCTGCTACCTTTCCCCTTCCTTTTGCCGTATAAAACTCCTGTCCCGGAAGCTGCTAGTAGTCGGCTTTGACGTAGGTTTCGTCATCCATTACCACGCAGTCAAACTTCGTCAGCATCGTCGTGTACAGCCTCCGGGATCGCGCTTTGGCCGTCGTATTTTGTTTATCATTGCGATTTGGAGTCACTACCTTCTTGAAAGTCGATAGTCCGGCTCGTTTTTTGGCTCGATGCACGGTTGTAGACGATATACCCAGCTTATTTGCGGCATCTCGGAGAGAGAGGTTTCGCTTGAAACTACCGGCAACTCTCTTTGTCGTCTAAGTGGCTTCCGCTTTTCGATTTCCCCCGATCCAGACTTCCTGGCTTCAAACGTTTCCCAAAAACTTAAATTACATTTGTAACGATTGATTTGGCGACTTTTAGCGATTTAGCCAGCTTTGCGTGCAAGTCGCTCGGATTTTCGCGATGCGCGAGCAAAATTTTGATACGCTGCTGTTCTTCCTTGGACGGCATTTTGACAACTGAAGAGTGAATTCCAAAATCAAAATGAGAGCAACACACACACACCTTCAAAATGAGGGGTGTCCAGGGTTTTTAAATGCGAAATTGAAATCTACTGGAAAAGGTTCTAAAGCATTTATTAAAAGCGTTTTCGTGTATTTTGTAACGCTTTTTTTGTCGATTGGGGGACTGATCAAGGATCCTGATTCTCAAATGTTTATGTTGCAAATCGTTAAATGTTGAGTATCATCGTCGATTAGATGTTATCAAGTTATGTCACGGAAAAAAAACGGGTGTTTTTGCACAAAAAATGTTTTCTTATCATTAAATTAAATTATGGTTCAAGTCTCATTAACTTTAGCTGTAGGATTTAAAAAATTTATCTTAAAAAATAATATAAGAGGCTATTAATAGCAAAGATTCTGAAAGCATTTGTTTTTTCATGATAGGTAGCAGATAAAAAATCTAATCAAATTCAAGCCATGGAGAAAGCACCTTCGACCCAGCTCGGACAGCCAGAGAACTGACATTACCCTCATTGATGTTTTATGTTGCGAACCGGTAAATGATGATTCTTATTTTGTAGCCCCCAGTTTTCATCGTTGTCCGTTTCTTTTCGGATTCGTGTGCGCAAAACTACCGGGGGATAGCAGTTATCTGGGACCAGATGGCTCATTCTGGTCAGCACAAATGGTCAAGGAAGATGACAGGTTTTTTGTTGTTGTTGTTGTGGGAGTGTGGGCGGGATATTTCCCGCCTGGAATCGGAAGAAAGAAAGTCAAACAACGGAATCTGTGACTGACATCACGGGCCATTAAACACTTCAGCTGAGGCAAATAATTCGACAGCAGTCAGCGGTGTTTATTTTATCGAAGCGCCATGTGTGCCACGTGTCGCAAAGTGAAATGTTGTTGGCCGTTTGAGGTTATGTTCGTAACCAGGAAAAAAGAGCGAGTACGGTTTTAGGGTTAATAAAAGCGACTTACTGTTGGACCCTTTCAAATGGAGAAATGTCTGTCCGGAGAAAGCATTCGCAATTATTAAAGCGGATTTGTAAGCCGCTTGAAAGCTATTACTTGGATGGACAAATCTTTTTGAGTAGTTCGTGATAATTAAACTATCGTTATTTCACAGAATTTTAGGCTTCTCCAAAAAAAAGTTTGAATTAATTCATTGGTTAGAATATGAAGATCAAAATCTAAAAATTCAAAAAAAAATTCGGAGAACTCTGTCAAAAGTCACCATTGCATAAAAAAGGTGTAAAATAGAATCATCAACATCGTCAACTGTTAGATAACAGCGCAGCGGGAGAAGATCTACCAGCAGAAATCATTCCGTTTAAGTGTCCTAAAACCAACTTTTCTCGATGGTACTTGAGGAAATTTACTACCATACTTTCTCGTTCGACTTGACGGGCTCGACAGGGCTGAGGATTCTCGGTTAATGTCCACCCACCTACATTCAAAATCACAACCACACGGACACAGCAAGAGAGAAGTAGTTCTCCACTTTATCTTACAGGCTTTTCGTTTGTACCCGTCCTAGCTATAGCAGGACCGAAGAATGAAAATGATATTGAGTGGCCTCGCAAAATGGCAGAACTGTGTCGCAGCATCATCCCTAGGAAAATAAGCAAAATGGGCCACGATGGACGATTTTTTCTAGGATTTTTTTTCATTCAAGCAAAAATAAACCTCTGCTGCTGTGGCGGCCAGAGTTGTACTTTTGATAGAAAAAAGCACGTTGCTCAATGTTGGGACCAAATATCTTAAAAGACATTTCACAAGATTCATACCATTAAAAAATTTTTATGCTTAGAAACCCGTTTTATTTTTAAGTTGAAACCTTTTACTGGATTTTACAGGATTCAACTGGATGTAAACGAAAATATCACCACTTTCAAAGTGACTTGACTATCTTCTTTGTTTGATGGCTTTACTAGCTATTTTTTGTATTTTGATTAGAGCTGTTTTAATAATTTTGTCACTCGCGAATTTAATTAACGATTCAGTAATCAGCATTAAAACCCGAATCCGGTGCTACTGTGTTTGTGGTTAACAATTGGGTTCAAACTGAATGATAATGAGCTCAGGCGCCTTGAATTCTACAGAATGAGCTACGGACGGATCCTAGCTGAGTTATAATCACCTTTTGAATTTATTATTGTTTTCCGAGAACGCGCCTATCAAATGTTCGAACAGCGTTTGGATATGGTCGTAGACGAATGAAAACAAACCTGAAAAGAACAAACCCTGCAAACCGGAGAGCAAAAGCGCACAAATATAAACTTATCTTAAAATCTGTTTCACTTAGAATCTGGTCGCATCTTTTCATTTACTGCAGCGCCCCTAGTTGTCACATCGCGAATCTATTGACAGTGTTTTGATCCGGATGGTTTGTTTACTTAGTGGTGAAAATTTCATCAAGATTGAAGCAGTCAGTCAAAAGTTATCGACGATGGAACGTGAAAGGCGAGAGAAAATTCTGCACACTCACGTAGAGAAACCGACGTGGTCAGGGGTAAAGATCGCGAATACCTGAAATATCCAAAATCGACTGTAAACTCGGTGCTGCAACGTTACCGGGAGACCCTTACGGTGAATCGAGCAAAAAAAATCAAGCGTAAAAGTGGAACATATGACCGGAAGCTGCGAGCAAAGGTAATTCGATCAGTTCACAATAATCCTGGAATCTCCTTGAGTGATTTGGCGAAAAAGTTCAAGACGAACCACAATACAGCTGCAAGCAAACACCCCAACAGAACGCTGTAACAAAACCTGGTTGCCAAAACCAGGGCAAGGAAGTTGTACGAGAAAGTGTTGACCAAGTACAACGGATGCATTTTGATGGACGACGAAACTTACGTCAAAATGGATTTTGGACAAATACCCGGTAACAAATTTTACCTTGCGAAGCGTAAAGGGAATGTTGCGGGAAGATTCAAGTTTGTTTTCGCAGATAAATTTGCTCGTAAGTTGATGATTTGGCAAGGGATCTGTAGTTGTGGGAAAAAGACAAAGATTTTCATCACTGGGGGCACAATGAATGGAAATGTTTACAAAGAAGAATGTCTCCAGAGGAGGGTTCTGCCATTCATTCGGTCCCACAAAGGTCCGGTGAAGTTCTGGCCGGACCTGACAAACTGCCACTACAGTCGGGATGTTGTTGAGTGGTATAAGGAGAACAAAATCGATTTTGTTGAAAAAAGTATCAATCCACCAAACTGTCCGGATTATCGACCCATCGAGAAATATTGGGCAATAGTTAAGGGCAAACTGAAGAAATGTGGCAGAACCATGAAAAAACCGCTCAAATGGAAAAGTTGTGGAACAAGATGGCGAATGAAGTTACCAGCAGTACTGTGCAGAAAATGATGAGATGTATCACAAAAAAAGTTCAAAAATTCATCCGAAAAGCTGATTTTTATGTATTTTTTTCCTTAAAGTGCAATAAAAACCCTACAAAATGAAATTCATACTTTTGTTGTACCTTATTTCTTTGCGGAGAAATGATCTATTTTTTCCGACCAGATTCTATGTGAAACAGACTTTACTTTAGCAGATGCCTTGATAAATGAAGATTCAATTTATTCCCGCTATTTATGACTCATCCGATAGGAAATTAATAGAATCTCTGATATTTATTCCACATAAATTCTTCTATATTACGTTGTTCTACTCGAATAAAACTCGTTATCCCAATGCAGGCAACATAAATTTTCTTACACTAAGCTTGAATGCGTTATGACTTGTTCGAAAGTCAACTTAGAAAGTAGAGAAAGCTCTAGAACCCAGCAAGCATGAAATCGAATCAGAAATGATAACTTCAGTCGTTTAAGTTCGTGCATGAGATAATTCTAATAAAATCTTATGGCCATTAAAAACTCGTCTTAAACAAAAAATGTGTCATTTTTTTCTGATATTTAGTGCAAGCTGCTTAAGATCAATTGAGTATGGAAAATTACGAAATTCATGGGTGCAATCCGTCGAGTTTAACCTAGAACATAGAATGATAAGCCTAGTGTGGATTTCAGGCATGATGGTATCTTTGGCAACGAGAAGGCCTTGCTAACGAGGGTAGATCAAAAAGAATCTTCAAAAAAGAAATTACAGGTTCTGATGGAAAACTACTTATTAAATCGAAAATATGGCATGCTCGGCAAGAAAAATGGAGTTCTACTAATCCTGCACAAAATCAAAATTAATGTTTGGAAATAGATTGACCGGAAATATTATTATGAGCATGGCCGTAGGAACGGGGGGGGGGGGGGGGTTTGGGGTTAAACCCCCCCCATGAAGGTCCAAGTGAAATTTTTTTGCTAAACATAAAATTTGAAATTTCCAATCAAATTTTGATGAGCAACTAAAATCATTCAAGAGTAGTAATAGTGCAACAATCTCGACTCCAAAACCTCTAAATCTCATTCCAAGACCACAATTGAATCCCAATGAAGTTAGACTAAGCTTACCAGTAGAGTGTCCATTTCCCGGCCGTATTCCTGTTCCCGGGAATCGGGAAATCTGGTAGCCTGTTTCCCGGGAAGTCCCGGGGTCCCGGGAAATATTCAAAAACATGTAAAATATAATCCAAAATATAATCCAACTGTTTTCAACAATAAAAAATTAAAAACAGTCAAACGAACTATAAAATAACCTGAATAAGTCAAATGAAGAATTCATTCATGCAATTAGGGGTTAAAATAAATTATCTTTTTATTTTTTTGATTATTCCAACCCTTTCTCGTTTTTTTGAACACTTTATATATGCTGTCTTCATATGAAAAAAAATGTATTCTTCATTTTTAAGTTTTGAAATTCATCTGGCTTTCAAAGTCAGAGGGAAACAAGTGCATGAATGTTAATTTCGATAAAACACAATCTGCCTACCTGCTGGGCGATTTTACAGATATTTTTCGAAGGGTTGTGGGTTTTCGTTCAATGAAAAGGTTGTGGAAATACATAGAATCTGTTTAAACATATCTATTTCAATAGAAAAAAATTGCGCCAAATGGCTGCAAAATGTCTACTGCCACAGGAATCGGCATATTTTTAATTAATTTTGTATAACCACATTTTAAAATATAATTATAAGGATGATTCCGGAGGCTATCAGGCTTTTTCAGAGGAATAATTAAATACATGTCAAGAATTCCCGGGAATGAAACTATGATTCCCGGGAATGATCCCGGGAAATCTCGGGACGGACACTCTACTTACCAGATTGTCCGGTTTTGGATCAGATTTTCTCACTCTATTTGCAGAATTAAACGAAAATTTCAGTTGAGTTATAAGAATTATGTATTTTGCGTCCAAATAGTGTTTTTTAAACCAATTTTGTCAAAATAAACAAAAACGATTTTTTGGCTACCTTAAATATGATTCTGAGTCGGTTGATATGTTAAATAAAAAAAATTTGCCACGTTTTTTTTCGGCCGTATTTTGGGGAAATTTTAAATCATAATGCTCTTATTTCACTAGGTTTTAGGACAAAATTGCCCGGATTTGCCCAACCCAGATGCTTGCGGAAAAATATCTAATAAGTATCCAGTTTATTGTTCTTGATTTCCGGTTTGGATCATCATTGGTATAGAATCATCAAAAATCATATTGAAAACCATAAATTCAGAATCAAATAAAATCTTTCTGGCTAAGGGTTCTGATACAAATTTCGCTTTTTGGTTTCAAATATAAAAAATTTCTTATCTGGAATTTAGATCAAGGTTCTGAATTTGAGTTCAAAATGCAGAATTAAGACTTGGAACTAAAATCCAAGATTTTTATTCGGGTTTAGGTCAAATTTAAATTTTATATTCAATTTTAAAATATCAATAATTAAATTAAATTAAGGATTCAAATTGAACGAGATCGCAGTTTCATAGCTTTGATTCATCATTAAAAATAAAAATTTTGAATTCAATCAATGTCAGTTTAGAAACACGAACCTGGTGAAAATCACATATAAAAAATAAGATCTGGATTCATTTCAAAGAATTTGTTTTTGGAATAATCTAGATTAAAATTTTGAAAACATTAATCACAGGATTAAAATTATGAAACATAAATTAATAAATGATAATTTTTTAACTTGTTTTTTTCATCTTCAAGTAAAACTTAAGCTGGAAAATAAATTCTAAAGCTATGTGAAATCTTAAACTTTTTTCGGTTTACAAGAGTAGAGATTAAACTTTATTTGAACAGTGAACCTTATTTTTACTTTTATTTCTGAATATTTGATACATTTTCACCCATGTTTAAAAAAAGTTTTGCTTCTGGTTCAAAAGAAATAGCTGAGTAAAAAAGATTTTTTTTTCTAAATAAAGCGTTCGAAATCCTTTTTTTATGTTTCAATTATAGTCGTTTCCACATCATTATTCATTCCTCGACTTTTCTCAACGATGCAGTTGGTACACCAATAATTGAAAAACTATCTGGAACAACTATGTTCGATGTTTACTCTTGGGCTCAAACTCACGGACATCACCACAGAAGGCAACTGATTTACGAACTGAACTATATCACAAATACCCATATTTTTTAAAGCTTCATAAAAAAAATTGCCATCTCCTAGGACTTATTATAAAATAAGTAGAGATGTACCGAATAGTGGTATTCGGCGAACGGCCGAATACCGAATAATGACCTTTTCAACTATTCGGCCAAACGAATATTCGGCCGAATATTCGATCAAATATTCTCATTTAATTTCCATAGAAATACAATAGCGATGATTTCATTTTTCTTCTATATCTTCCATCTTAATGTTCTTATGTTCTAAAGTCGATTATTTCCTATCAGATGTATAAATTTCCTATCAGATCTTCTTTAAGTAGAGGTAGCTTTGATTGATGAAGGACCTCAGATGACTTGTAGCTTCTAGGACGTTTATCACCAAAGAGATTGGGTTTTTGTGAAATCTGGGACAAAACATGTCAAAACAGGTTCCAAACAATTTGAAATTTAATCAAATCGCATTCTAGCTTGATGTATTCAAAATAGTTACTTAAAAACAATGATATTTAACTTTAAGAATACCACATTTTCTACCAAACGAATCCACACGGCCAGGTCTGGACTATTTTTAGAAAAAATTGTAAAAAATGAGCATATATCAACAGAATCTAGGTATTATTCTAAAACATACAAGAGGAAAAAGAAAGTGAATTACGAAAAATTTAATGTGTTCATCGAATCACCGCAGCAGTGTTAAAATCGTATCTAAGGGTTGAAGCAATAATGATGTTTATGTTCAAATTTACTCTAGCAAATCTTTTTTGAACACAAAATCTAAAAATTTTCAAAGAAAAATTTGAATATTTATTTTTGCATTTTTTTGCAAATAATCTGAATATACTTGAATATGGCTTTTCTCGATTTTTTATTGGATTAATTGACAAGCCTGGATATATGAAAGAAGCTGGAATCAACGATAATCAAAGAAAAAAGCTATCTACAGTGAAACATACACGGATACACCTAAGATATTTGACTGAAACCATAAGTTTCTGATGATTTTGTAGCTTTTTCAACATTACTTTTGGATATTTCGTAATTTATCCAACATCAGTTGAAAAATTTTACAAGTCTTTAAGGGTATAAAATTTGAAAAATAAGTATTCGGCCTATTCGGCCGAATACTTGGCTCAACTATTCGGTGAGCCGAATATTCGGCTTAACGGTTTTTTGGCGGTATTCGGCGCCGAATATTCGGCCGACTGAATATTCGGTACATCTCTAAAAATAAGTAACTTTGAATGCAAAACAACTTTTACTTGAATACTTTGTACTTAGTACAGATACATTTTTTTCACTTGTGTGTACATTGTTCCAGTAAAAATGTTATGGGAAAAAATTGTCATCAAACCCCCCCCCCCCCCCCCCCCCCATGAGCCGGTTCTTCCTACGACCCTGATTATGAGCAAAAAGTTTTGTCAAGACTTAGAATCGGCCACTGTCGTCTAACTCATGAATATCTTCAAACTTCTTATTCTGTCCCTCCTATCTGTTCTGATTGTAAAATCCAACTAACTGTTAACCATATCATCTCAGAGTGTACCATGCTGAAGGGTGATACGGTCAAAATTTGGTCGACATCAATTTGACGTATTTCATTCAATTTTGCATTTAAAAAACCTGAACACCCCTCATTTTGAAGGTGTGTGTGTGTAGAATGTTGCTCCTATTTTGATTTTGGAATTCACTCTTCAGTTGTCAAAATGCCGTCCTAGAAAGAAGAGCAGCGCATCAAAATTTTGCTCGCGCATCGTGAAAATCCGAGCTACTCGCACGCAAAGCTGGCAAAATCGCTCAAAGTTGCCAAATCAACTGTTACAAATGCAATTAAAGTGTTTGGGGAACGTTTATCGACAGCCAGGAAGTATGAATCGGGGGGAATTCGAAAACCAGAAGCCGCTGAGACGACAAAGAGAGTTGCCGATAGTTTCAAGCGAAGCCCTAACCTCTCTCTCCGAGATGCCACAAATAAGCTGGGTGTATTGTCTACAACCGTGCATCGAGCCAAAAAACGAGCCGGACTATCGACTTACAAGAAGGTAGTGACTCCAAATCGCGATATTAAACAAAATACTGACGAAGTTTGACTGCGTGGTAATGGACGACGAAACCTACGTCAAAGCCGACTACAAGCAGACTCCCGAACAGGAGTTTTATACGGCAAAAGGAAGGGGAAAGGTAGCAAATATCTTTGGCATCTTGCCATTACGGTAAAAAGGCCATGGAGTGGTACGCAGCCAGTAACGTGCAGGTGGTTCCCAAGGACATGAAACTTCCCAACACGCCAGAGCTCCGCCAAATGAGAAATACTGGGCTATTGTCAAGCGGAACCTTAAGAAGACCAAAAAAACTGCTAAGGACGAGCAACAGTTCAAGGCAAACTGGCTTTCTGCGGCGAAAAAGGCGGACAAGGTGCCTGTACAAAATCTGATGGCAAGAGTTAAGCGTAAGGCCCGGCAATTCGGATTTGGAAAAGCGGAAGCCTAACTGAATATTTTTCCTGAATTTTGTACTAACTATACTTGATAAAGAAATTTAATATGATTTTTTAAATAAACGATTTCTCCGATTTATACGCGTTTTCCTTTGACCAAATTTTGACCGTATCACTCTTTATCCCGGACATCTGCAGACTATCCAGTGAAAGCCGTCAATAGTGACTTTGAACCTTTATATTTTGCTGATTTATTCATCAAAGAGTGGAATTTTGTTTTTTTTTTGTCGCAGCTAATATTGCTGTGTGACAAAATGACGCGACGCAATAAAAAACGTTCTGCTGATAAAATAGCGTTACCTGACAAGCTTGATGATTCTTATCTAAAAAAAAAACAAAAGATTGTGGCAGCTGCGATTGAGATCGACAATGACGATGATCGTGAGTCAACATCCGATCAGGGTGGTCCAGAAATCACTCTTTTAGAATTGCACCAAATGATCAAAAACGACATTTTGAATGCTAGCAGCTCAAAAAATATAAGAATAGATAACATTGCGGTAAACATAAATAAATCATTTGAAAAGCTACAGCATGAGGTTGAGGAGGGGAAAGTTTCTCAACAATTTATTTCTAACGAATTCGAACAATGACAGTTTCTCTGGATGATCATATTTCTATGGTTTCATCTATGCAAAATGAGATAGCTGAACTTAAGAATGATCAAACACAAAATCGACAGTATATTGAACTTCGAAGTTAATATGATCAAACAATCTTCAATGGAGGGTCACCAGCTTATTTCAAATGTGGTGCAGCTTATAAACGAGGATCTTGTTCATCTGTTAAACAACATATTAAGTAGCCTGGGAATATCCTGCAATTCTTATGACATTATTGGTATTACGCTATTGTCTTCGACGAATGGCAGAGGTCTATCTCCGATCCTGGTCCGCTTCATGAGCATAGCACTTAAGGATAAAATAATGACAACGGCGCGGGAAAAACCACTGAGCTGCATTGACATTGGACTCAACATCGATCAACGGATTTACTTCAACCACCGACTGACGCACTTAAATCAACGTCTTCTAGGAATAGCGAGAATATTTAAGATAGATCACCATTACAAATTTGTGGAGTTCTCAAACGGATTTGTGTTTCTTAAAAAAGATGAAAAATCTAAAGCCTTCAAAATAACGGATATCCAAAATTTGCCAAATCATAATTGAATAGTGGAAACATTCCCTGATTGCAACTGATATATTTTTTGTAAATTTTGTTATGATGCACGGTTTGATAAAATGAAAATTGATTTTCACCGGTTATTTGAATTGTAAAGAATTGATTTATGAGATACTTGCACTTGTAATAAGTCACTAGTGTGGTGGCTGCAGCAGTTTTTTAAGCTTCTTTGCCACAAAACAACCGAAATAGAGAAAAAAAAAACAACATAGGAATGTGGTAGTAGAGTGTAGGAAAATGAGAAATTCATAATAAAACATGAACATATCAATAAATGAATCTCAATTTTACAATTTACTAATCAAAATTGAGTTTCTGTTTTGATTGTATACTACCCAATTTTGGTTTGCTAATGCTATGAAAATGTTTGCTGGGAAGCCAGGCCGTTGAAAACATTAATGTTTAAATATTCTTATTAATTGGAAACGTTTTAAATAGGATTAGTTGCCCTTTTTGGACCCTTTAAAATTTCATCGTGAATATGGCGAAACCGTGAATTTGGCGAAACTAAAAATTAAAAAGGAAAAGCTATTCTTACTGTCCCTAATCAATAATTAATAATGTTTTCTGTAGTGGAAACGTTTTGTACCGATAAATTTTGATCATAAGATGTAATTATCAAAGATAACTAAACACAAAGGATCGATTTCAGTGCAAATTATTCTTCTCTATAGCAATTTAAGGATTTTTTCTTGAAATAAAACCATGTAGGATATAAATTTGATAGTTTACATCTTATTAAAGTGAATTATTAAGTTTTTATGGAAATTTAACGGTCGTTATCTCTTATGTCGATTTTGAAAAAGAGCTCGAAGAAAAAAGCTTGAAAAAAATTCTTTTGCAAATTCTAAATTTCTATATTTTAATCTTCACACCTTCGATAAACTTAAAAGTTTACCTTTTCGAAAAACATTTTGATGTTTGCTCAACTTAGACTTTTGAAGTGTATTTCTCGAATTTTGCTTTATGGGCAGATACTCCTTTAATTTCCATGTGTCGAAAAAATATTAGTCTTTTTTACATATTTTAATTACCAGCATAGGGGAGGAGTGTGTTTTGAGCTGTAAATCGGTGAAATCGTTTATTTAAAAATCAAATTAAATTTCTTTTTTAAGTGTAATAAGTATAAAATTCAGGAAAAATATTCAGTTAGGCTTCCGCTTTTCCAAATCTGAATTGCCGGGCCTTACCCCTGCCATCAGATTTTGAACAGCCATCTTGTCCACCTTTTTCGCGGCAGAAAGCCAGTTTGCCTTGAACTGCTGCTCGTCCTTAGCAGTTTTTTTGGTCTTCTTTAGGTTCCGCTTGACAATAGCCCAGTATTTCTCAATTGGGCGGAGCTCTGGCGTGTTGGGAGGGTTCTTGTCCTTGGGAACCACCTGCACGTTGTTGGCGGCGTACCACTCCATGGCCTTTTTACCGTAATGGCAAGATGCCAAATCCAGCTAAAACAGTATGGAACAACCGCGTTTCTTCAGGAAAGGCAGCAGACGTTTATTCCAACACATTTTCATGTAAATTTCTTGGTTGACAGTCCCGAAAGCTATGAAAATGCTGCTTTTCAAGCCACAGGTACAGATGGCTCGCAATACCAGATATTTCTTCGCGAACTTTGACAGTTTCATGTGCTTGAAAATATCTGTTACCTTTCCCCTTCCTTTTTCCGTATAAAACTGCGTAAGCTGCTTGTAGTCGGCTTTGACGTAGGTTTCGTCGTCCATTACCGCGCAGTCAAACTTCGTCAGCATCGTCGTGTACAGCCTCCGGGATCGCGCTTTGGCCGTCGTATTTTGTTTATAATCGCGATTTGGAGTCACTACATTCTTGTAAGTCGATAGTCCTGCTCGTGTTTTGGCTCGATGTACGATTGTAGACGATACACCCAGCTTATTAGCGGCATCTCGGAGAGAGAGGTTAGGGTTTCGCTTGAAACTACCGGCAACTCTCTTTGTCGTCTCAGCGGCTTCCGGTTTTCGATTTCCCCCCGATCCAGACTTCCTGGCTGTCGATAAACGTTCCCCAAACACTTTAATTGCATTTGTAACAGTTGATTTGGCAACTTTTAGGGATTTTGCCAGCTTTGCGTGCGAGTTGCTCGGATTTTCGCGATGCGCGAGCAAAATTTTGATACGCTGCTCTTCTTCCTTGGACGGCATTTTGACAACTGAAGAGTGAATTCTAAAATCAAAATAGGAGCAACATTCTACACACACACACACCTTCAAAATGAGGGGTGTTCAGGTTTTTTAAATGCGAAATTAAAAGAAATACGTCAAGTTGATATTGACCAAATTTTTACCGTATCACCCTTTAAGAGGAATAGAAAGAGAATTCATTTAGTAAGTGCAGGAAAATTAATGCAAAATTGTTTACTCAAACCTTAACCTTAAATTGAATTATTTATCTCCGAGCTAAGAATTTTGAAAAAGTCAAAATCACACCTCTGGATTTTTCCAGACTTTCGAAAGAAAAAGGAGTGGTTCGGCTAGAGCCAGTGCTTTATGCTAATAAAAGATTGGATTTCTAGGAAAATGCACAGGGATGTATGACCCGCAGGGCATGTTGAACAGAATTTCCATTTCACTCTTGTGTGCTCATTTTTTCTTTGGTTTTTTTTTCGTCTCAAAACCAAAGCGCGGTAGTTTTCCTTATCATATTTCACCCATTACTTTCTTCCTTTCTCTACCTCAAATGAGCAACTTTTTTCCACTTCCGAGAATCTTCGCATTTGGAGCACTTTCTGAAACAACGATAGACGAATGGCTGTCTGGATATTATATATTGCCATCCGAGGACGTGGTAAGGATTTGACATTTCCGCTCCAGGGCCTCTCGATTTCGGCGGGTGAATAAATTTCAATCTTCTGCATCTTCCAGAAAGAACCGGAGAGAAGTTTTGAATAAACAAATAATTTCAGGCTTCCCGGAAGTATCTGTTTGGAGATGTATTGAGGAAAAAAAGGATTCAGGAAACTTTCGGAAGAATCGTGGATGGTTTATTGATATAAGTTTTACAAGTTTCAGTTATGAAGAATGTTTATTCAGGCAGAAATAATAATAAAAAAAAAAACGCGGATAAAATCAACTCTTTGCAACCATTCATGTAATTCAGAGAAAATTTGACTCACAGTTAAAAATTAAACGATCGAAATAATCAACAAGCTCGCTTTTGTTCCTGACTTGTCAATAGCAATATTACTTTTTTTGATTAGTCGATTCATGCTATAAATATTGCTTCCAGAAAACACCCACCCAAAAAACTATTAATCTTCATATTTTCAGCGTTTTATGAAGTGAATAAACATTCGATTCCGCTCAGTGCCGTTTCTCGCGTGTAAATTAGATTCGAATTCAAAAATATAACCAAAGAACCAAAACTCGTTCATACATTCGGCTAGGGTAGATGTTGCCAATTTGGACAAATTTAGAGCACAAATTCTTCTGAAGAGAGTAAAACAGTTCTGAGTCTTCGAAATATTAACAGTCTGCCAACAAAAGTAACACACTTCACCAAGAAATCTTTTTCGAAGAAAGCTTGTGGCGGAAAAAGGAAGCTTTTCCTAACCACATAGAATACATGGAAAAGGGCTCGAATATGAGAAAACCGATGATGGACATTTGTAACACATGTTCCTGGGACCCAGACGCGCTTCTGTGTTTCGGAAAATTGGCTTCCCGATATGACTTTTCAATATGTGTTTGTATGCATGTATGAATAGCTGTGAATGGAAATCCAAATTGGAGTATGGAAATGAAGGTGCATTCGAAACCGGGTTTTCGGCGAAATTGAATTTCAGTTTTGATGTTTTTATTCTGCAGAAAACTATTCACTACTGGCACCAAATTATGTGGCGAGAGCTTTGAAATTGGAGAAATAAATGCGTAAATTTGAAAACAATAAAAAACACTAAAATACTTTTTAGCTCAGTAATTCCATAATTTAAACAAACGTTTAAGGTTTAAACAAAAATTCATACACAACATATTCAAACAGATCTATTACCAACATTCAAAGAAACTCAAACATAAAAGCCAACATTCAAATTATATTTAATGCCTACAATGTATGTATCTGCGGAAAAAAACACAGAACCAAATTAAACTATTGTCTAGAAAAGTACAACTGAACAAAAACAATGAATAGAGATTTCTGCATTGAATCAGGATCAACGATTTGAGATAAAAATTAGATTTAAAAAATAGTTACCAAATCTGATTTAGAATAAAATCAAATATACAGTTGCGTTCAAAAACGAATGAAATCGCGTGAAGCTGCGCACCCACTTCCAACTTTGACAAGCTGCCATTTCTCTCTCGGTTGATAATTTTTCATGAAAATTTCACACAATCTAGTTCAACTATCCAACTAACACTCTGCAAAATTTGAAGTCTTTACAATAACGAGAAACAAAGATAGAGCTATTTCCGTAATAAAGGGAAATTTGGAGTTGCTTCACTAAACTTGCTGTATCTTCGACAATTTTCATTGAAAAATCCTTGAAATTTGGTCCAAAGATGTAAAAATGTTTGATCTAATACCAAGCCAAGTTTCGTCAAAATCGATGAACGTGATCAAAAATGGTGCCGGGTAGAAAATCAGGTTCATTATCGCCCAGCAGACGATTTCATTCTTTTTTGAACGGATGTTTGTATGGAAAACATATTAATCCATGTATTCTTGGTTTTTCCTTTCACAAAATCAAAATTAATTTCAAAGAAGGTTGTACATTGATAGAAACTTCATTCCTGCTTTGTTTAGAAATAGAAATTGTTCCAACAGAGCTGGTATTGAAACACATAAGCAAATTGAATACTCGCTATAATTGCACCCATAGAAGAGGTTGCAAAAATCCAATGCCTATTTGGAACATCTCTGTGCCGATAATGCGCTGAAATGTGCACTGTGCCGAAGATGATATGTTTGAAAAACCGTAACTGGCATAAGGACTCGGCTCCCAACTAAAATGATGCATGACCACTACATTCAAGCAAAACAAGAAAAACATTTTATGGGATTTCGTTCCTATTGGATAATTAACAACCAGAAACAAGAAAATAAAAGTATAAACCACAGCGCCCGTAGGGAGAATCGAACTCAAATCACCATCCATATGGTCTTGCCAGACCGACATCTTAACCAGTGTACTATTTGAGCTTCATGCAGGAAGAGGGATATTTGTCATAGGCATTCTGCCACCGATCAATCACAAAAGAAACGCACGACAGTGGCTTCCCGGCGTTTGGCCTCCTTTCAAGGTATTCATTTGTCTTGCGATGGAAACGGGAAAGGGAACGGGAGTGAAGGAAACGGGAAACCCATTGAATGAGAAATGTGCTTTGCTTACTGCCTGCTATTACATACACACGCTACATATACACAGCTGCTAAAGCCGGGCAGCTTGGCCGTTGGTTGTTTGCCGGTAAATTGAAGCAATGTTTTTGTTGTTGCTTTTGCTACATACACACGCACAGCTTAGCCGTGGTTGTTTGCCCATGGATTGAATTGAAGCAATGTTTTTTTTGTTGCTTTTACTGCATACACACGCACAGCTTGGCCGTGGTTGTTTGCCAGTAGATTGAAGGGATTGAATTAGAAGGATGTTTTTGTTGTTGATTTTGCTACATTCACACGTACAGTGCTCGGTTCGCTGGCTGCCTGGTGTTGGCCGGTATTTATTTCCATCCTTCTTCGTCTTGTGATGCGATAGGGAGGGACGTGAAGCGTTTTAATTTTGTTTCTTTCAGACATACGCAATTCGGTTAACTTGGGAGATTAATGCCGGTGGGAGCAAATCGAATCAGCACCGATCGCGTTATCTTCTTGTACCAATGATGCTATGTAATTGACTACACGCCATTGGCACAGAGGCTGAATTTTGGGTGTGTATATCAAATTTGTTTATCGGAATAATTAGCAGGTCATTTCTGAATCTCTGTTCTTCTTATTTCGAACTCTGTTGAAAAATTTTCTCTTCCGAAACAAAGCACGAATGAAGTTTCTATCAATTTACAAGATTTTTTGTGATAAAATTTTGATTTTGTTAAAGAAAAACCAAGTATACATGGATTACGATGTTTTCCATACAAACATTCGTCCAAAAAAGAATGAAATCGTCTGCTGGGCGATAATGAACCTGATTTTCTACCCGGCACCATTTTTGATCCCGTTCATCGATTTTGACGAAACTTGGCCTGGTATTAGATCAAACATTTTTACATCTTTGGACCAAATTTCAAGGATTTTTCAATGAAAATTGTCGAAGATACAGCAAGTTTAGTGAAGCAACTCCAAATTTCCCTTTTTTACGGAAATAGCTCTATCTTTGTTTCCCGTTATTGTAAAGACTTCAAATTTCGCAGAGTGTTAGTTGGATAGTTGAACTAGATTGTGTGAAATTTTCATGAAAAATTATCAACCGAGAGAGAAATGGCAGCTTGTCAAAGTTGGAAGTGGGTGCGCAGCTTCACGCGATTTCATTCTTTTTTGAACGCAACTGTACCTTTGAATCTAAAATTAATGATCGTTTCTTAGAATTGAAGACGAATGATGGAGGACGAATAGTGGAGAACTCTTCAGTTGTGGCAAATCCATTCAATATTTTCTTCACTTCCATCGGAACCCATCTAGCTAGTCAACATAATTCTACTGGCAATATTGATGAGCATCATACAATCAAGCGGATTAGAAACAGCATATTTCTTCGCCCGTCGACTATCCAAGAAGTTATCGCAATAATATTGAATCTAGATCCTACTAAGGCGGCTGGAGTAGATCGTTTCCCGGTGTCAGCATTACAAACTCATCACATGGAACTAGCCCCAATCCTATCATCATCATTTAATGAAAGTGTATGTATGGCTGAGTATCCCGAAGTTTTGAAGCTCGCTGCAGTCCATCCTGTGTTCAAATGTGGTGACCCTAAAGAACTGAATAGCTATCGACCTATTTCAGTTCTGTCTGCTTTCAGTAAAGTTTACGAAAAACTAATCGCGACAAGACTGATAGAGTTTCTCCAAGGTGAAAACTTCTTGTCTAAACACCAACATGGTTTTCGTAAAGGAGGATCCACTGAAGTTGCCGTCCTAGAGTTAGTAAACAGTATTTCTCACAACATGAACAGGAAAAAGGAAATTGCTGCAACTCTATTTCTTGATCTATCGAAAGCTTTCGATACGATAGACCATAGTTTATTGCTAAAAAAGTTAGAGGCGTATGGAATTATGGGAATAACAAACGACTTTATGCGAAGTTATCTACGAAATCGTCAACAACTGGTCAAAATCAATAACACTTTAAGTGATAAGCTAGCTATAACTGTAGGGGTACCCCAAGGTAGCAACCTAGGTCCATTGTTGTTTCTAATTTACGTAAATGATCTAGCAAAACTTTCTCTATTTGGAATTCCGAGGCTTTTTGCAGATGATACAGTTTTAGAATTTTCGAATCGCGATCAGCGGTGTGTAAACTCGCTTCGGAAAGAATCATTCGGCTGATTTTTTCCAAGTTTAACTTGTTGTGTGCAGATTGATTTTATCTTCGTTCCAATCATGACGTGAATGCACACAAAACGAAGAGAACAGTTCCGAATTGATGTTTACCATACCTCGCAGGAATAAAATCACACCAACGAAACAACAGAACGAAGCTTATCATACACGAATGCTCACGAGCGATCGTTGCCCGACGGACCGAGTTAACATTCCTCGCACCCTTCTCTCGCTCGTTTCCCGTTCCCCTGTATCTATCACTTTTAGCCACGCCCCCATGCGTTGTCCGAATGATGTGTTCGGCTGCCGAACGAAAACGATTTTTTTTTAATTCGCAGAACTATTCATTTGCTTCGCTGATGTTTCCCCCGATTGCTGTTTACTCCTGCCGAGTTTACCCGAAGCTTACTTCCAGATGCTTTCCGAGTTGAACTTTAGATAGCATCATTGCAGATTGAGTTTAACGTAATAAAATCGTTCTGCAAAGAAGGGCAAAGTGCGAGTATGTAGACTCGCGATTTTAACATCTCTGATCGCGATGTAGAAACTTTGATAGGAGAAATGGAGAATGATCTGAATGTTTTGCATTAATATCTGCAAAACAACTTACTCACTTTAAATGCCGCTAAAACGAAATACGTTATTTATCGCGGAATTAAAACTTAATTGCCTCCACACTCACCACTAATTCACAAGAAAAATATAATTGAAGAAGTGTCTAGTTTTAAATATTTGGGAATGTACCTAGATAACCGATTAACATGGAAACCACATATTTTGAATCTGATAAAAAACTGTGCTCCAATCTGTGGAATAATACGTAAATTATCTTACTTCATGCCAAGGCATGCTTTGTTCAAGCTTAACAATTGTTTCGTGCATAGTAGGTATACTTACGCTATAAGTGCTTTGGGACATGCCAATGTAACAAACCTATCAACCCTAAAAGTTCAGCAGAATAGATGCATAAAATCAATCAAACTTCCCCACATGCATCCTACATTGGAATTGTATAAAATGCCTGGGCACAATATCCTACCGATAAACTCTTTGAGAGATTTGAAAACTTTAACCATAATGCACCGAATTGTGAACATAAAAGACATTCACCATAACTTCAATGTCCAACATGTCACCCATAACCACAACACCCGATCTACTGACAGATTAGTTGTAGAAAATGCATCAACAAGAGTCGGAGAGAGAAGAATAGCTTCAACAGGACCTATATTGTATAATCGCTTAAGTAGAGATATCCAAATGAGTGAAAATGTACCTATATTCAAAACTCGAGTGAAAAATTACATGAAAAATAATTTAGAGCGGTTAATGTAAGCATCGTTAAACTAAGTTCTTGAATGTCAACTGGAACCGAAACCTTTTAGAGGAACGCAAGTTCATTAAGGTTTCTCACTCAATTTTTACCTCAAAGAAATAAATGCTAAGTTAAATAAAAAAAAAAGTCTGTTTCACAAGAAACAGATTATCGGGGTCCTGGCCAGGATCAGGTTCAAGAGCAATATGGAAACAAGATTCTGATGAAGATCAGAATTTGGATCTGGATAAGGATAAGGATTAGGTAGGATTCGGAAGCGAATTAGTATTAGGATTAGGATTAGGCTTAAAATAAATAACAAGTTTAGAATATTTAGCATGAAAGCACGGACACGATTTGGAACTTGGTACGTTTTAACCCGTGCCCAACAAATCAAGCTGGCTCAATTTGCTAGAGAAGCTAGCCGGTTCAAGCTAGAAATTCTGGGACTGAGCAAATTCCGTTGGCCTAACACTGAAGAACACAAGACACAGTGCGGTCAAGTATTGCTTTAATTTGGCATACGAGGAGAACATGCTTCTCGGGAACGAGTAGTTGGTTTCCTGTTAAGCCCGCAGGCCTACGCGGCCCTTGTTAGATGGGAACCGATAAACGAAAGAATAATCGTAGCCAGATTTAGAACACGGGTTAGAAACCTTACAATGGTTCAGAGTTTTGTGCCCTGACGTTGCCGATTTGTAGGACGAAGAGTAGTTTTACAGTCAACTGAACAGCATGGTTGAGAAAATTGCAAAGGGTGACATTGAAATCCATTTGGGCGACTTCAACGCAAAGATTGGCTCCGACAATCCGAACCTTGAGCGCATCATGGGGCGTCACGACCTAGGACACATGAGCAAAAACGGAGATCTGTTTATAGAATTTTGTGGCAACAATTTGTGCAATTTTGTGGTAGATTGCTCTTCTTCCATCGACCAGCACATAAGGTCACTTGGGTATCCCGAGATGGCCGAACAGAAAATCAAATTGACCACATCTGCATCAGCCGAAAATGGATAAGGAGCCTTCTTGATGTCCGTAACAAACAGAGCGCAGACATTGCATCTGACCATCACCTCGTCCTTGGCGAGATACGACTGAGAGTTGCGCGTGTCCAACGGCGCGATGAGAAAGTCGGGTGTCGATTCGACGTCTGCCGGTTGGAGAATCCAGAGGTGAAAAGGGCATGCGAAGAACAGCTAGGGTCCCAAACCTCGGAAATGTCGACAAAAGGAATAGTCAAAGAACAGTGGTGTAGAATCAAGAATGCCTTTATCACGACGTGCCATGGACTCTAGGTAAAGTTTGTGGAAGAAGAAGTAAATGGATGTCGTATGAAACTTGGAGGTTGGTCAGTTAAAAGACAAGAGAGTCTGGACAAACTCCCTAGCCGAAAAGGGAGAAAGAGCCGCCGCCAATGGAGATATCCGATTACGTTATGACATTTCTTGCCGCCTAAGTAATGCTAAAATGCCGCTGAAAGACCGAACACGTCAGATGAAGCCAACAGATCGTGGCCTAGAGGATAGCATCCTTGTCTTCTAACCAACGTTCATGAGATTGAATCCCGGTCGTGACTTAACCTGGCACACATAGTATGATGAAGGTAGGCGGTTTTAGCTTAAGTGAAATGCTAACCGGGAAACAAGGGAACTTAGATTGCACTTGGAGATCCTACCTAGTTAAAGGGTGATACGGTCAAAATTTGGTCAATATCAACTTGACGTATTTCTTTCAATTTTGGATTTAAAAAACCTGAACACCTCATTTTGAAGGTGTGCGTGTATAGAATGTTGCTCCTATTTTGATTTTGGAATTCACTCATCAGTTGTCTAAACGCCGTCCAAGTAAGCAGCGTATCAAAATTTTTCTCGCGCATCGCGAAAATCCGAGCTACTCGCACGCAAAGCTGACAAAATCGCTAAAAGTTGCCAAATCAACCGTTACAAATGTAATTAAAGTGTTTGGGGAACGTTTGTCGACAGCCAGGAAGTCTGGATCGGGGGGAAATCGAAAACCGGAAGCCGCTGAGACGAAAAAGAGAGTTGCCGGTAGTTTCAAGCAAAACCCTAACCTCTCTCTCCGAGATGCCGCAAATCAGCTGGATGTATTGTCTACAACCGTGCATCGAGCCAAAAACATTTGCAACTTCAACCAATAGTGCAGGGGTGTCAAGTAGCAAAGCAAAGTGAAAATAAAACGCGGGGTATTTCCACAAAAGATCAACTTAAAGGTCGCAGTGGATTCTCTCCCCAACAGGAATAAATACTTCAGTTATTACCCGATCGAACACATCAGCACTGAGCGCTTCGAACAACTCTTCCGAGTCACGAATAGCGATGGCCAACAAAACCCAAAGCTGAGAGATGGTCCTTTCCCGGCAAAGTCATTTTATGGGTTTTCATTGAGAAGTCATATAATTACAAAACGCGGGAAAAGGTTAAAAATAGTTATTTTTGAACCATAAGTGTTTAATAGAATTCGAGTTTGTATGTATTTTTGACATTCCGCAAATCGATTGTACTTTGTAAACAATCAACATGGAAGTCGAAAGAAGGGCAAAAATTGTCCACAGTTATCTGGAAAATCCATTGGGGTCTGCATCTAGGCTAGCTAAACAGCAGAAATTGCCAAGAAATACCGTATGGTGCGTTATCAAACGGTATAAGGAAACATTGACGACGATTCGGAAGCTTCAAGCCAATCATTGGAGTGGAACTGTCGACCGGAAACTGCATGGTAAGATTTTGAAGACGATTAAGAGGAATTCCAATCTGTTGGACCGTGATTCGGTCAGAATTGAGTAAAATTCGTCTCACGGAAGTACCAAGCAAGTCGTATCGAGCTAGCAAACGGTCAAATCGGACCACAAAACATAATTGCGTGGAAAAAATCCGTGCTCGGAAGCTATACGACCAGGTGCTGACCAACCCCGACGGGTGTTTTCTGATGGACGGTGAAACCTATGTTAAGGCTGACTTCGGGCAAATCCCAGATCAAAAATTTAACTTGGCAACGGCTCAGGGGGATGTCCCAGCCAAATTTAAATTTGTCTTTGCCGACAAATTTTGCAGCTGTGGCAAAAAATGAAAGTTTTCGTTACAAATAAGACAATGACGTCGAAACCATACCAATAAGAGTGTCTTCAAAAACCCACGACTATCCCGTAATGATTTGGCCAGATTTGGAAAGCTATCATTATAGCAAAGTCGTTCAAGAATGGTATGCAGAGAAAGGGGTCCCGTTTGTTCCGAAAAATCTTATCCCACCCAACTGCCCCCAGTTCCGCCCTATTGAGAAATACTAGGCAATCATGAAGAGGAGACTCAAGGCAAAGGGAAAGGTTGTCAAAAACATCAATCAGATGAAGACCTGGTGGAATAAGATACCTAAACGATAGACGAAGAAGGTGTGCGCCGCCTAATGAACCGTGTTGCAGGAAAAAATCGAGAATTTCTTGGAAACCGTGACGAATAGTTTTATCCGTATTTTTTGTCAAAAATGAAATGCTACATTTGTACTTAAAAGATTTTGCATTTAATAATAAAAAACTGAAATACAGGCAATTGTTTTTGTTCCAATTCTATCTGAAGCAAGTTTTAGTGGAAAATTAAGTCTTAGGTGCTTTTGAGGTATTTAAATGGGTAACATCAGGTTTTAAACGATTTGTGATTTATTTCCCATGCCAATTTTTAAACATCCAATAGAAATCTACCAGATTTTCAACAAAAAGTCCCAATAAGTCGATTTTAGCTAAAAATAAATCGTAAAGTTGAAAATTTTTGACGTTTTAGACGTTTTTAAGTCATTTTAGCATCAACATTTAAATTTCGATTTTTCCAATTTCCAAGTTGGTGATTTTCCGAGTGAAAAAATCGCAACTTTGAGGTTTTTTAGGCACACTTAAATAAAGTCCGATTAAGCTGAAATTTTGCACAGGTCAGTTTTTTGGGCCAATCCACAAAACTCATATGGTCGGTTCGGGTATATTAAAAAATAAGTATAAATATATTAAACTTTTTCTAAAAATCACACCATACGCTCACGACAGACCGATCAGTGTGTGGAGTAATCAAAATCTCCGAATTCTCCAAAACTATTTGACATCAAGCAAAACAAAAATTCACATTCCTCGAAACGATAAAACGAAAGCAAAAAATCCAGATCGATATTCAAACACAACTGTGTATTAGAAAATGTCAGCTTCAACTGTCTGAATCGTGAAAAGTTAAACCATTTTCGATGCAACTAAAAATGCCATAATGTCCTTTGGACCTTTGAAACGATGCATTTCCGCTGTGAACATTTTCGTCGGAATTTACAAAAAAAAATAACAGACAAAAGCACGTAACAAAATAAATCTTTTCCGACGCTTCCGAAAGACGCCCGCCAGAACCCGCTGAGCAGTGCATACTAATACAATATCGCAGAGCAGCCGCCACCCATGGATGAGATCCACCGCAAGAGAGCAGCGATGCCTGCCTGCAACATATGCTGGTGCTGCCTTGGCAACACAATGTGTAGTCGAATAGATTAGTTTTGACATCGTTTCACACTCCATTCTGGGCTCTAGCTGGCTGGCTGAATGGCTGTGACTTGATTTTTTTCCCTCTATGATGTGGGAGAATAATTTTCTGGATTTTTCCCCCTTTAGCTTCCAGCATCCAACATAACGTATCCTCCAGCCAATTCAAACAGGAAGAAGGAAAACGCCGACGAAACTTGGCAGGTTTAACAGAAGAAGGCCAGCCAGAAACCGAAGAGGGACGAGCGAGAGACGGTGATGATGCTTATCGAAAATTAAATTTCCATATTGTTACCATAAATTATCTCCATGAAATGGAATTTTGCACTCCCACGCTGCTGTTAGCTTGCATCACACCGCTTACACACGCCTGGAAGGGAACTCGGCAAAGGCTTAGGAAGTGCACACAGCGAGGGATTCTTGTAAGGCGTTTTCGTTCCCGGAAGGTGTAACTGCTTGCTCGGCTTCAGGTTTTCCTTTGGCTGGGAATGGATAGAGCCGGCAGGTTCTTCGGAATGGAACAAGAAAAAAAATGGGAATATTCTTATTCTGCATATTTTTACGGTTTCCTTGAGAACAATGTGGAATAACCGAAGGAACACAATAAAATAAGCAATTTAACACCGAAAAGAGGTTTTTTATGCACCTTCTGGGACCACTTTGGGCTTCATATGTTTTGGCTGTTAAAGAAGGATTGTTAAATTTTTGTTTTTTAAAGGTTGTGATTGTCAAATAGTACAACTCTCATATAAACATTTAAGATACAGTAGATTTAGAAACAATCAACACTATACTAGTGCTTGTATAAAAAAGTGTCAAAAATGACTTTTTAATCTTTTCCATTTATACAACTTTGAAATATGAAATTCAGCATCTTTAAAAATGTTTTTCGTTATAGAGGAAAATTTTCTCTATAAAACTTAGTAGGTATTCGCAAAAAGTGGATTTTCTCAAGGCTAGTCGGAAATTTATCCATCAAGGCTTGCCTTGAAGTTCTTGAAGTTCTTGAAATTCTTTACATTTGGAGCCAACAAAAAAAAATGTCCAATAGAATCAACTTTTGATATTTATTTTATCGGGTAGTGTAATTCATCAATGAAATGTATCTCCCAAATGTAAGTATGATTTTTTTTTTATTGAGGAATTTTAAGCAGGATCTTGAAGAGCTTAAAAGAAACCTAATGGGTGATACGGTCAAAATTTGGTCAAGGGAAAACGCGTGTAAATCGGTGAAATCGTTTATTCAAAAAATCAAATTAAATTTCTTTTTCAAGTTTAATAAGTATAAAATTCAGGAAAAATACTCAGTTGGGCTTCCGCTTTTCCAAATCCGAATTGCCGGGCCTTACGCTTAACCCCTGCCATCAGATTTTGAACAGCCACCTTTCCAAGTAACCATAAGCATTAAGCCATAACCCTTAATCATCATTAAATCAACATTTCTAATGCAAGTTGGCATTACATCAACATTCATAATGCTTTTTAGTTTTATATAAGCATTATTAATGCATAGAAGTAATAACAAAAATTAGCACTAATGGTAGCAAAATATGCACATATAGAGCTACTATATAAAGTTAACAAGCATTAAGACTGTAGCACTAGAACTTCCTGTTAATGCTTATATAAAGCTTTTATAAAGCGTAGAAACGTCAAACCCGCGAATGTAAACAAGAGTGATTTTCTTATTTGCTGCCTGTGAGTAAGCAAGACAGCAAACGAAAACAAACAGAGCGGGTAGTTGCAGTTGTCTTCTCCCTAAATTTTCCAATGCATATCCAACCTTCTCATTGTCTATGAAGTTGTGTGGCCCGAACAGTACTTGAAGTACGGGATTTTTCACCTACCTTATCAGCATCAAGAGTGGTCGAAATGGTAAAGGCGCAATGGAAGATAAAGGCTGCTGCGGGATCCTCGGTTCGAGACTCATCAAAAGTAATTCATAATTCAATTCTCATTTCATAGAACACTTCATTAAGCAAGCATGATCCTTCATTCAGCAGGTTGATTGATGTTGTAGATAATGATTTTATTTTTTATTTTTTATTTATTTAAATAAATCAAAGAATAATTTCCTAATTTGAATTTCTGTTTCTAATCAATCATGATCAATCAATTAAAAAATTAAAAGGTGTTCTAAGTATGCATTTGATGGTGCTCTAATTCAGCATTTGTAATGCTTATTAAAGGCTATGTCGTGATAGCATTTATTCAGCCCGCTATTTCCCCTTTTTGGCATTAAATCTGCATTATATACGCATATAGTGCAAAACAAGCATTAATTCAGAGTTATATATGGGAATATAGTGTTGATTAAGGGCTATATTTAAGTGCTTGTGCTTATGGTTACTTGGGTTGTCCACCTTCTTCGCCGCAGAAAGCCAGTTTGCCTTAAACTGCTGCTCGTCCTTAGCAGTTTTTTGGTCTTCTTTAGGTTCCGCTTGACAATAGCCCAGTATTTCTCAATTGGGCGGAGCTCTGGCGTGTTGGGTGGGTTCTTGTCCTTGGGAACCACCTGCACGTTATTGGCGGCGAACCACTCCATGGCCTTTTTACCGTAAAGGCAAGATGCCAAATCCAGCCAAAACAGTACGGAACAACCGTGTTTCTTCAGGAAAGGCAGCAGACGTTTATTCAAACAGTCTTTCACGTAAATTTATTGGTTGACAGTCCCGGAAGCTATGAAAATGCTGCTTTTCAAGCCACAGGTACAGATGGCTTGCCAAACCAGATATTTCTTCGCGAACTTTGACAGTTTCATGTGCTTAAAAATATCTGCTACCTTTCCCCTTCCTTTTGGCGTATAAAACTCCTGTCCCGGAAGCTGCTTGTAGTCGGCTTTGACGTAGATTTCGTCGTCCATTACCACGCAGTCAAACTTCGTCAGCCGTCGGCCGTCGTATTTTGTTTATCATTGCGATTTGGAGTCATTACCTTCTTGTAAGTCGATAGTCCGGCTCGTTTTTTGGCTCGATGCACGGCATCTTGGAAAGAGGGTTTCGCTTGAAACTACCGGCAACTCTCTTTGTCGTCTCAGCGGCTTCCGGTTTTCGATTTCCCCCCGATCCAGACTTCCTGGCTGTCGACAAACGTGCCCCAAACACTACAATAACATTTGTAACAGTTGATTGGGCAACTTTAAACAATTTTGCCAGCTTTGCGTGCGAGTAGCTCGGATTTTCGCGATGCGCGAGCAACATTTTGATACGCTGCTCTTCTACCTTGGACGGCATTTTGAAAACAGAAGAGAACACACACACACACACACACACACACACACACACACACACACACACACACACACACACACACACACACACACACACACACACACACACACACACACACACACACACACACACACACACACACACACACACACACACACACACACACACACACACACACACACACACACACACACACACACACACACACACACACACACACACACACACACACACACACACACACACACACACACACACACACACACACACACACACACACACACACACACACACACACACACACACACACACACACACACACACACACACACACACACACACCTTCAAAATGAGGGGTGTTCAGGTTTTTTAAATGCAAAATTGAAAGAAATACGTCAAGTTGATATTGACCAAATTTTGACCGTATCACCCTTTACTAGAACGTGGTCGGCGCTTTTATTGATGTATATAGAGAGCATCAGTTTTGAGCATTGTGGATGTGCTGTCAATTTCAGGTTCCATTCATTTGACCTCTGTTCAAAATTGACGCCCTCGATCAATCAACAATTAGCGATGTGGAATTCATTCTACTGAGCCACACCAGCCGTCATAGCATTAGAAATGTGTTATACGTTAGCTGTGATATTTAACTTAATAACCAAGCAGAAAAGAAATGTTTCTTAGAATGGTTTGTAACTTTTTTGAATAATTAGATATGAAGTTGCTTTCTTCAACAATGTTGTTCAGCGCAAAATTTCCTTAGGAGAATTTATAAATTGGCGCAAAACCATAAGCAGGCTCGGTTCCAGAGAAAAACAAAAGTAATGATGATTTTCCAGTACAAAATATTCAATTTTCTCAGACGAACCTGATAGTTCAAATTAACTCATGTAAACGTTACTTAAAATTCTGCACAAATCTTGGATGAGTTTTGAACCAAAATTGAGCTTTCAAGACCCCAGGGTTTGAGAAATTCAAAACTGACCCCAGTCTCTGTGGGAATTGGTTTGTGCATAAAGTGATATCAAATAGATATTTTCAAAATAAGATTTACCGAAATCTAAGAGAAAACAACACAAAAGGAATAGATATATATCTCATAGATACAAAAGATTAAAAATAGTAGGGAATCGTATGGAAGTCAAGCTAGTCAGGTTTCTAAATATCATTGCCATGAGAAATTTTCATTTTTATGTATAAATGAATTTTATAGGCAGATGATTCAAAATATCCAATCCAAAGTGTTTACTACTTCAAACTTCCTAACGGAACCAAAAAGTTAGCATAGTAAATTTAGTCATTTACCTTAAACTTCCATTTTTTTAATGTGTTTTGACTGTCAAAGAAGTTAATTTGACCGTCTGATGATGCTCAAACCTAACCCCACCCAAAAATGGTTGCGGAAATTTATGCACCGAAGATAAAAGCTGATGTTTTTAGTCCCGAGACTTTTCCACGTCCATCGTCGTAGGTATTTCTTCGTGCAAGTCTAGCTGTTTGTCTTTTTTTGCCGCAGAAAATCAGATTCAACGAATAAAGTAAACGATGTCATGCCATCAGGAAGAATTTGAGTTCGGTTGGGATCTGTGTGCTCTGCCATAACTGACATGGCCGTTGGCACCTTAACACATGCATGTAGGGTAGTTACATATCACTCAAACAAAAATAAATTGTTTATTTTACGAGACATGTTGAGCTCAAATTTGAACACTGACAATATAAAGCACACTTACCTTATGTACATATGTAGGCACACTCACCCACATCACTTGGCTTTGGGTGATAAATGCAATTAGTTTGATGGTATGTCGTCTCCGAGATATAGCGGATTTTAACTTTTTATTTTGTGTTTTTGCATGCTTTTCTAAGGTGTGTGTGTGCAGCTGGTAGGTTATGCTTCCATTTTAATCTTCTTTTGTTGCTTTATGCTTGGGCGACTTCGAATGGGGAGCATCATACATGATGGTGAGGAGGGCACAGGGAAATGGAAATTTTCCAATTTATCTCAAGTGTCATAAATGGTTTTACTGTTTCTGGCAGCATCAAGGACAACAGAAAATCATAGAATTTATCGATAATCTGACAGCACAAGAGCATCGGAGAATGGTTATTTTCTAAGATCTGATGAGATACAAAATCGCATTAGCAAGATATATTACAGTACCCTAATTGACCCGAATCAGTGACATTTGTGGCAAAATATTGTAGAAATAACTGTAAAGTTTATCAAATTAAAATATTAAGGGGTGGAAAGAAATCTCCGTTTATTTTTACTGGGCTTGTGATGTAGCTCAGTTGGCAAAACAGTTACCTGCTGAGCCGATGTCCATGAGTTCCAGTCCATGAGTTCCAACTTCAAACGGAAAAAATTGATTATTCATAAGGGATTTATCGTTCACCCTCTACATGGTCTATGCATCCGTTGAGAAAAAATTGTCAACGGAAATAACTTGACCTTTAACTGAGCATATTATGCAAAAAACCGAAACTGTTTTTGAATAATTTTTATTGTTTAAATAGTTTAAAAAATGAGATATTTTTTTAAGGTTTTATATTTGTTAAAAGAGTTTTTTTCATTAAAATTTTTTGAATTCTTATACAGTACTGAATTATGCTAAAAAATGTGGAAAAAATATATGTAACTGTCTCTCGTTTGACTGTCAACGTTTCTGTACTTTGCATATCATGTAACTTTCTAAGAATTCTAAAAATATAAAGTAAACTAACATTCTGTCATTCTTTACCCCATGTGGAAAGTGGAAATACACTAATACAAATTACACTATTGAAAGTTGGGCGGCTTGTAACTTTATTCGGGTGCATCCAAATAAAACAATTTCTTTGGGGACACTCACTGAATTCATGTAATCTTTAATTTTGCATCAGGGCCGTAGGAAGAACCGACTCATGGGGGGGGGTTTGGTGACTTATATTTACCTATGATTTTTTGCCCAACAACACACGAATAAAAAAAATAAAATAAATTATGTTTGTAACTAGATGATTTTTCATTTTTAAGTACTCATTAATAGAGTTTGTATGAAATTGTAATTTTAGAGAAGACACGAATGCCACAAGGATGATATAGTGTCATTTAAAAAAACCTTAAAAAAGTAACTTTAAAACAGTGGTCCTTAGCCTAAAGGGTGAGCTAAATTTTTGTATTGAAGCCAAAATATGAAATTTGCTTTCATCAATGGTTAAAATTTTTGAATTTGTTTAAAAGTCTGGTAGATCAAAGTTATTTGATTTTAGCATAAAATAAATTCTTTCTAGGG
The DNA here is from genome assembly GCF_029784155.1 of Uranotaenia lowii. Classification (NCBI taxonomy): domain Eukaryota; kingdom Metazoa; phylum Arthropoda; class Insecta; order Diptera; family Culicidae; genus Uranotaenia; species Uranotaenia lowii. The sequence goes on along the minus strand of NC_073692.1, from coordinate 71,124,222 downwards.
TAGCCTTCAATTTCTTGTAAAAAAAAACTTATTCTTTACTCAAATCAAACAAGCCCAATCTTCTAAACTCTTTTGCAAATTCTAAGATTCTAAGCTTTGATGAAAATAAATCAAATTTTACAAAATAAAAACAGTAAGAGATGAAAAAATTTTGGATCAAATATGTTTGATGCAAACTTGAACTAAATTTATGATTTTAGTTTGAAATAAGGCTGCAGGAAACTGCAATATTTATAATGTTTAACAATACACTGAAAAACTAAAGTATTTTATGCACATTTTTTAAGTGAAGATCAGGTACATGTTTCTTTAACTGGAAATAATTTTCATGAAGAATCAATTCCATGATAAAAATCTTGTGAATGATTTTTTTTAATATAGTTTGGGATATTTTGCAGGAATCATAACTTTGAAAATTTACTCAAATTCAACTTTAGATTTGTGATTTTCCGTTGAATTGTATGTACAAACTAATTCAGATTAAAAATATGATATTTGGAAATTGAATTGACAAGCAAATTTTTAAGTTCATGTTCTATTGAATTTCTCAACTATTTTATGTTGATTGAAAAACTCATTCAATTGAACTTTGAATCTGTTTCCAAATATCTATACGATTTTTGAAATGTACAAAAAATATGATTTAGGAATCTTACTTCTAGATTAGAACTTAATTATCCAAGCCTTTGAGCCCTCATTCATGAATCTATTATTTAAATTCTGTAGAGCTGGTTTAATCTTCATTCAACATTTCAATGATTGATTTTTTATCTATTTTGTGAATCTGGTTAAAAATGTGAATTTCAAATGATGAAACTGAATCTGAGTTTTCAATTTAGGATCGCCACCTAGAAGCTTTATATGTTTAAATTTTGTGCTAAAATAAAGTTTAAGAATTTCGAATATCAATATAAAACAAAATTCTTCTTTTTTTATAATTTGAAATCTACTGCAAATGCATGTGATTTTCGAGAAACATTATTCAAATTTTATATGAAATGCAAAACCGAATTTGAGCCAGGATTTCAAAGCAGCTTTCCGTTCTTAATTTCTTATGATTACTCGAAGTGAAAATCAAGAATCCTAAACTTGATACAGAATCAGAAATACGAAAATATGTCGAAATATAATTTTTGTTATGGGAATATGGAACCAGAAACTTCAAAATGGGTTTGATTTAAAATTTAATATTCAGAACTGAATTTCTATAATCAGATTGCCAGATTGCCTGGTTTTAACCGGATTGGCCCGGATATTTAATATAAATTTGGGAAAAGTCCGGTCAGCCCCGTTTTCCGGATTTCATTGAAAAAGCCCGGATTATGCCCGGGTTTGTTTTCATTCTCATTCTTAAATCAAACTAAAAAAAAAACAAATTGTGTAGTTATTTTTTTTTATTTATGCGTCCAAAATTGTTGCAGCAAGTTTAAAAAAAAACGATCATGAAAGGTTTTTTTAAGTTTTTTTTTTATAGATTTTTGATGAGCAATTCCTTGTTTTTGACCAAAATTACCCGGTATTGCCTGGATTTTGGTCGACAATTTTGAAACCAAATACCCGGCTGTTGCCAGGTTTTAATATAAAACAGCATGGATTTGTCCGGCCCGGATACGTGCTGAAAAAAGTCTGACAACCTTATTCTATGAAGCAGTGGGAAAATTTTGAAAACTGTAGCAAATTTTAAGCTTGGGATGGATTTTTGAGGTTTTTGCATTAGTTTTTAGTTCAGATAGTTACTCTTGAATATCTTTGCTCTATTATCATAATTTGATTATGAATTTAAAATTTTCAGTCTAGAGTAGAATACCTCGCTTTCTTTTTTGGACCCTCATGGGGGGGGGTTTAACCCCCAAAACCCCCCCCGTTCCTAAGGCCATGTTTTGCATCATTACTCTTTTATGGACATACCCTGAAAGCCCAGACAAAAAATCTCCTCAATCCCCCCTTGACTGTCAATTTGACACTTTTCGTTTACGTTGCTTTATTTTTCTTGTTTTTTACAAAATTCATAGTTTCCACTTCTTAATGTATACTCAAATATGAGGCCCTTGGAGCCAAAGGAGTATAAGTGCACAAAAGCTGATTTTGAGAAAAGAGCATATAAAGTTCGTTATGTTCCAATAAATTCCATAGGAATTTTTTGATGAGTTTGATTTTCTTAAATAAAATCAAATCATTTGACACCATTTTTTTAGAAAAACAACCTTTATTTGACGTTAATTGAGGCAACACATGATTTTAGATTTTTGCACTTATAGCCCTTTGCCACCAAATAAATTCACTTATATCCCTTTGCCACCAACAAACTTTCATTTTCAGGAGATTTTGTCTCGTTGATATGATTTAGAAAACATAGGGATTTAATAAGGCGAAAGTCAAATAGTTTATTAACATATTTATTTTTTACTGTTCTGATGGGAAATGTACCCTGGTACAGTTAATCGAGAGATTTAATGTCTAAAGATCAACCTTTTCTTGTCAGGTTGAAGTTTATCTCTTATATCAACAAATTATCCTCAGGATAATTATAAGAATGATTATATAAGAATAATTATATAAGAATGATTCATGGTATTTCCCAATGAATTTTCAATTATTGCATGTTTCCTGCGCATTTAACTGATAAAATAGACATTAGAAATGAACTTCCGCTCATTATGAGTTTATGTTTAACAGTACATTTACGACTAGTGCTTCAACGTTAACCTAATTATCTCATACAAATACATATTGAGCCTAGCCCAAAATATACCTATGGCCAGAATCAGGAATTTGGGATTCATTTATTGGGGTAAGAATAAAAAAAAATACAAAATTTGATAATATTTCGTTCACAAGAATTATCACTAAATGCAATGAATTGATTAACTGTTGATGGTAAATTTTCAAACATGATTTACTTTTAAATACAAATTAAATTCCACTTTTTAAAAAATTTTCATCTCGATAAAAAAACACTTCTTACTAGAAATGACATTTGGGTTGGTGGCAAAGGGGTATAAGTGGCTCCAAACAAAAAGTAACTTTCAGTTAGCAGGATTTTTCAACGAGATCAAAACATAAAAAAATAGTGAAATAAAATTATGATTAAGATAGCATATGATTTTAATTGTTGGCTTTTTACGGTCTTGGATCTCAATCAAACAACTTATATTTCGAAATTCCCGACGTTTCGACCATTTTGTGTGGTCTTTCTCAAGGGAACTGGAAGTTTATTTGAATAATTAGTTTTGAGCATTGTTAGTAGACTGTACTAAAGTGTGTAAACTCACACATAAAACACTTTCCCCCATACACTGTACCAACATCAATTTGGACCTGTTTCTAGAGATGGTTGAATTTTGCCTCGAAAGCTCATACTTCCAGTTTAGGAACATATATTATATTCAAACCGAAGGAACTCCAATGGGCAGTTGCTTATTACCTATATTGGCGGAATTAGTAGTCGACACGCTAATTAAAACCGTGACTGGAAAGTTAGACTTTCAAATTCCATACATACAAAAGTTTGTCTAGGACTTGATAATAGCATTACCAGAAGATAAAACGCAAGAAACATTAGAAGCATTCAACGCCTACCACCCAATGCTACAATTGACAATAGAACAAGAATCGCAAAACCAATTACTATATCTGGACACGTTGATTACCCGAAATACAGATCAAACAATATCAACGCAGTGGTATGCTAAGCCGATTGCATCAGGCAGACTATTAAATTTCCACTCAATTCACATCAACATTGCGTGTATTGGAGATGTGTCATATCACCAACACAGAAAATACCGTAAACTACAGGACAGATACAGCTAGATTAAGTGCAACATACACAGGCATATTACAATCCGTAAAACCAAAACAACCAACCAGCAATAGCAATAGCATAAAGAATACTCTAAACTCACACATTACACCAATTCAAATCCCACTTACCAACTCGGAAAGCTCAACCCCAAACAACACCCACACAATCCACAAAACACAACATCCATAGTTCAAAAAGTTCGTTAAAGTGCGACCATAGGAAATCGGATGAAAAATAATCTTTTCTTTCCGGTTGAAATTGTAAGATGTTAAATTTATAAGTATGTAAAAAACATCAATACCCCCCACAGAGCTGCGAGTACTGGACACCTAGCCGTTGGAAAAAAAAACGATATTGACAATAACAGCAGACAGATAAGTGAGTTTACACACTTTAGTATAGTCCACTAACAATGCTCAAAACTAATTATTCAAATAAACTTCCAGTTCCCTTGAGAAAGATCACACAAAATGGTCGAAACGTCGGGTATTTCGAAAAATAAGTTGTTTGATTGAGATCCAAGACCTTAAAAAGCCAAAAATTAAAATTTAAAAACATTTCTCGGTCGAAAACATATGATGTTTGTCAATCAAGGATTCGTTCTAGATGGTGATCTATGAAAACCCAAACTGACGCCATATAAATATACTGCATCCGACAAGGTGAACCACGATATCGCTATCGCAAAGCTGGAACGTCTGGGTTTCTGTGGATCTCTTCTGCACTGGTTCCACAGTTACTTAACAGGTCGAAAGTTATCCGTTCGTATTGGTGACTCCTTTTCAAATCATTTTCTTGCCTGCTCCTGTGTGCCTCAAAGAAGTCATTTAGAAGCACTTATTTTCGTGATATATTTTAATGACGAACTCTCGCTCCTTAACTGCAAAAATCTTGCATATGCCGACGACCTGAAACTCTTTTACACCATAAACAGCCAAGAGGACACCAATTTCCAGCAGCAGCAGTTCAATGTGTTTGCTCAGTGGTGTGACTTGAATTGCCTGCCCCTGAATCGCAGTTAATGCTCGGTCGTATCATTTTCACGTAAGCGGAGCGAACAGCGCAGTTATCGGAATAAAGGGTGGTACGGTCAAAATTTGGTCAATATCAACTTGACGTATTTCTTTCAATTTTGAATTTAAAAAACCTGAACACCCTTCATTTTGAAGGTGTGTGTGTAGAATGCTGCTCCTATTTTGATTTTGGAATTCACTCTTCAGTTGTCAAAATGCCGTCCAAGGGAGAAGAGCATCGTATCAAAATTTTGCTCGTGCATCGCGGAAATCCGAGCTACTCGCACGCAAAGCTGGCAAAATCGCTAAAAGATACCAAATCAACCGATTCAAATGTAATTAAAGTATTTGGAGAACGTTTGTCGACAGCCAGGAAGTCTGGATCGGGGGGAAATCGAAAACCGGAAGCCGCTGAGACGACAAAGAGAGTTGCCGGTAGTTTCAAGCGAAACCCTAACCTCTCTCTCCGAGATGCCGCAAATAAGCTGGGTGTATCGTCTACAACCGTGCATCGAGCCAAAAAAAACGAGCCGGACTATCGACTAACAAGAAGGTAGTGACTCCAAATCGCGATGATAAACAAAATACGACGGCCAAAGCGCGATCCCGGAGGCTGTACACGACGATGCTGACGAAGTTTGACTGCGTGGTAATGGACGACGAAACCTACATCAAAGCCGACTACAAGCAGCTTCTGGGACAGAAGTTTAATACGGCTAAAGGAAGGGGAAAGGTACCTGTGTACCTGTGGCTTGAAAAGCAGCATTTTCATAGCTTCCGGGACTGTTAACCAAGAAATTTACGTGAAAGAGTGTTGGAATAAACGTCTGCTGCCTTTCCTGAAGAAACACGGTTGTTCCGTACTGTTTGGTCGGATTTGGCATCTTGCCATTACGGTAAAAAGGCCATGGAGTGGTACGCCGCCAACAACGTGCAGATGGTTCCCAAGGACAAGAACCCTCCCAACACGCCAGAGCTCCGCCGAATTGAGAAATACTGGGCTATTGTCAAGCGGAACCAAAGGAAGACCAAACACTGCTGAGGACGAGCAGCAGTTCAAGGCAAACTGGCTTTCTGCGGCGAAGAAGGTGGACAAGGTGGCTGTACAAAATCTGATGGCATGGGCTAAGCGTAAGGCCCGGCAATTCGGAATTGGAAAGCGGAAGGGTAAATGAATATTTTTCCTGAATGTTATACTTATTAAACTTGAAAAAAAAATTTAATTTGATTTTTTAAATAAACGATTTCACCGATTTACACGCGTTTTCCCTTGGCCAAATTTTAACCCTTTATTGAAAACGTTCAATCGCTTTTCTGAGCATTTCGACTTTGTTGTTTCGAGGAACGTGTTCCTGAGAACAGTTTTAACTGTTTGAAGAAATGTATAAATCTGTGTTAATTTTTATCTTGTATTGATATTACTATTAAGTTATCATTAGGATCTACATACGATCCGTTGATTTTATTCTAATAAACAATAAACAATATGGCGGGCTCGTCTATAAAGATCCTCTGGAACATTCATCTGAAAACGGACTATGCCCGTACATATTCGAGATATTTGAATGGGGAAATACTCACCTCTTTCTGTTGTAGGAATTTGTCGAAAAAAAAACGTCGTTTTCTGCATAGTCAACCGATGCGTTTTATGAAATTTTTTTCACTAGTTTTTTCTTCGGTAAATCATTCTAGTGAAAGCGGTTTAATATAGTTTATTATGACTCCTACTGGGTAAATTGAATCAAGCATTTGTCTCGGTGAGACGGGGGCGTTAAGAGGAGGGAGGGGGCGGTGAACATTCCAGCGAACGCGATACAAAACGCGCGCGCCTGCGCTCGTTATTCATGTTCACGCGCTTTGTTTCCGCCGAAATTCAATTATCGGCTCTTTTGATCGATTCGTATGAAATTTTAATCTCGTTGAGCCTCCTCGTTCGAATACATTCGTGGAAGTTTCGGCAGAAGACTTCAAAAGAATTTTGCTTTTCCGGCAGCTAGTAGCATCGTCACGTTTCGTGCTTTTAACGTTTTATTTTCTCGTTTTTTCTTGCTTGCTTTCTATTTTTGCTGTTGCTGACTCGAGACGCTCTCCCGAAGCAATAACAATATGGGGGCGCCAAAATTTAATCGCATCAACGTTATTTGTTGTGTGTAACAAAAGGGAAATTTTCCGAAACAACTTCCAGAGCTACAGCTTCAGCGAAGCGAAAATCTTAATCACGGCCGGAACAAACCTCGAGGAAAACCGAAACCGAAAAATGGTATCTCTTATTTATACAAGTGGCTTTCTGTTCCCATCATCAAAGATGGCGAAGTGGAGTGAGAGAAGAAAAAAAAACCCTAGAATGAGGAAACTTATTTCCTACCTTGGCGGCAAGTTTGGAACACTACGGAAGACTTCCTTGTTTGCGTTGGAGTTTTGTTTCTATGCAAAAACGACGAAAAGGAGTTGCGGAAGAATCCGGGCGCTCATTTTCACTCATTCTCACCCATGATGCCACCCACAGTCCTCGGTTTTCTGTGAAGTGAAACACAAAACCGCCACACATCCAACAACTTGGCAAGCTTCTTTTGTCGAGGCAAATGAAATTTAATTAAAATGAAATATAAATAAGTGCAAGGAGCGAGAAACGAGAAAGGCGGCCCGCGCAAAAACCATGACAGTGCTACTTTTTGCAGCCGGAACCGTATGAACAGAGAAAGAGAATCCTGGTAAGATCTTAAGACATGTGTATGGAAAATGGGAAAACACTTTCCCATTGAGGGAGATGAAGTCGAGGCAGCTGTTGAGAAAAACCGGTCTGGAAAAATATTTTTCTTTCTTCAAGAAAACTCTTAGATCATGCATATTTTTCCTAGGGATCTGGAAGAAATTGAATTACTAATTCAAATAGTAAAGTTGTCCAGATGTTGCTTAAGTCAGGTTTAGCATCAGTTTTAATAATCACAATTATAAACAATTCAATTTTGAGACCTCCATAAGCTGTTGAAGTTGAGACCTTCCATAAATTGAAATTTATCTGCATGTGGCACTGAAAAAATCTAGTGGAAGCATCCACAGACAAAATAAATTTACTAAAAATAACATTTCCTCGTTAAACCAAAAGCAGCTTCATGGATCCAAGTTTAAATACTTAGAAAAAAACAGCAAGTATTGAACTATTAAACTAACATAGGTATATCTAACACCATCTTGCTCAACAAAGAGAAAGGGGCCAAAAGAGGATGAAGAAACCGTTCAATTGGATGGCAGCACATTAAAGTGATAGGAAAATCTGCGCTCTCTTAAGCTCATTTGTGAAGTGGGCCATGGCGAAGGGGTCGATGTTTTTCAAGTGGATTGGATGGATTGAAGAAATGAAAAAAAAAAACAGGACCAAAAAAGTGGGGAGGTGCCGGAAAACAGCTTGACAAATAAAAAATGCTGGAAGACAGAGTGCAAGGAACGAGAAAAAAAAGACGGGAGCTAAATGAAACTTTCGACAACGTCTGTCACGTTCGCTGGAAATTGAACGCTGGATTTGGTTTGTTGAAGAGGAAACATGTTTCAGTTAGGGTGATTCACATAACGGTGAGTAAAATTTGGGAAAGTAGAATGACTTCAATAAAATGGATGAGAATTTTTTTTAAACATTTCAAAAAATAAGTAAGGGGTATAGCGAGATTTTGCTGGAGTGGGTTGTGCCTAACGACCATTAGGTCCTGACATTCTCTGAGTCCTGACGACTTTCAAGGCCTGATGGCCTTTAAGGCTTGACGACCTTCAAGATCTGAAGATCTTCAAGGCCTGATAGCTTTCATTTCCATTGTGAACGCTGAGAATGATTTGAATTAAATGAGTCGCGACGGACGAAGACGATGGTCTGACGACCTTCAAGGCCTGACGAACTTCAAGGCATGACGACCTATAAATGCCTGACGACCTTCAAGGCCTGACGACCTCTAAATGCCTGACGACCTTTTAGGCCTGACGATCTTTAAGGCCTGACGACCTCAAGAGGCCTGAGGACCTTCAACTCCTGACGACCTTCAAGGCCTGACGACCTTCAAGACCTGACGGCCTCAAAAGGCCTAAGGACCTTCAAATCCTGACGACCTCAAAGGTCTGACGACCTCAAAGGCCTGACGACCTTCAAGGCCTAACGACCTTCAAGGCCTGACGATCCTCAAAGCCTGACGACCTTCAAGGACTGACGACCTTCAAGGCCTGACGACCTTCAAGGCCTGATGACCTTCAAGCCCTGACGACCTTCAAGGCCTGACAACTTTTAAGACCTGACAACTTTTAAGGCTTGATGACCTTCAAGGCCTGACGATATTCAAGGCCTGACGACCTTCAAGGCCATGCGACCTTCAAAGCCTGAAAACCTTAAAAGCTTGACGACCTTCAAAGCCTGACAACCTTCAAGGCTTGACGACCTTCAAGGCCTGACGACCTTCAAGGCCTGAGGACCTTAAAGGCCTGACGACCTTCAAGGCATGACGACCTTCAAAACCTGACAACCTTCAAGGCTTGACGACCATCAAGGCCTGACGACCTTCAAGGCCTGACCATCATCAAGGCCTGAGGACCTTTCATCCGGTTGCCTGACGACCTTCATGGCCTGACGACTTTTAAGGAGTGATGACTTTTAAGGCCTGACGACTTTTAAGGCTTGATGATCTTCAAGGCCTGACGACATTCAAGGCCTGGCAATATTCAAGGCCTGACGACCTTCAAGTCCTGACGACCTTCAAGGCCTGACGACCTTCGTGGCCTGACGAACATCAAGGCCTGACGATCTTCAAGGCATGAGGACCTTTAAGGCCTGACGACCTTCAAGGCCTGACGACTTTTAAAGCCTGACGACTTTTAAGGCTTGGTGATCTTCAAGGCCTGACGACCTGCAAGGCCTGACGACCTTCATGGTCTGACGACCTTCAAGGCCTGACTACCTTCAAGACCTGACGACCTTCAAGGCCTGACGACCTTCAAGGCCTGATGACCTTCAAGGCCTGACGACCTTCAAGGCCTGATGACCTTCAAGCCCTGACGACCTTCAAGGCCTGACGACTTTTAAGACCTAACAATTTTTTAGGCTTGAAGACCTTCGAGGCCTGACGACATTCAAGGCCTGACGACCTTCAAGGTCTGACGACCTTCAAAGCCTGACGACCTTCAAAGCCTGACGACCTTCAAGGCCTGACGACCTCAAAGGTCTGACGACCTGACGACCTTCAAGGCCTGACGACCTTCAAGGCCTGACGACCTTCAATGTCTGACGACTTTTAAGCCCTGACGACCTTCGAGGCTTGACGACCTTCAAAGCCTGACGACCTTCAAGGTCTGACGGCCTTCAAGGCCTGACGACCTTTAAAGAATAACGACCTCAAATAGCCTGACGACCTGACGGCCTGACCGACCTTGAGGTTTGAGATTCTGACGACCTTCAAAGTCCGATGACCTTCAAAACCTAACGATGTGACCCTACAATTTTTAGTGCCTGACCGAGCGACCTTCCTCAAAAATTTTTTTCAATAGCTCTCGAACTGACGACTTTCGATGGATCTAGTTTAGTTTTCGACTCGTCAGAAGGTTCTCGGCTCTACGACTTTTCAATGACCTTCTTATGGCTCTGCGACGGACACAAGGCTTTTATAAAGAGTCACTGGCTCGTTGATCTTCTTGTAGTTCCCGGTACGACAAGCTTTTACTGGCTTCGCTTCGAAGGCAGCCCAAAGGTTTTCTAGTTTGACGACCTTCTAACGGAAGTTCGGCTTGACAGCTTTTAAATAGTTCTCAGTTCTACAAATTTAAACAATGACGATGCCCCCAAGAATTTGAGGATCTTACAAAAGTTTCTGGCGTCACGACGTTACATGCTTTAGGTTGGTTTTCAACCATTAATTGGCTTCGTCTCGGCAATGTTCCTTGTCCTTTTCTATTTTTAACAAGTTTTAGATCCGAAACTGGTTGAGATTTTCAGATAATGAAGGAATAGAACTGTTCTAGATGATAGTAAAAACTGGACAAATCAGAATCAATTCAATTTAACAAAACTATCTTCAAATCTAGAGCAAGGCTACCAATCCGGCTATGGTATGTTCACCTCAAATATGGGTTTTTTCAAATCCGGGTTTTAAAATGTCCGTAAAAGATGACTTTAATATTATAAGTTAGGCCTGATAGCTTCAAATAACATCTGGCAATGCTTAATACGGTCTGAAGACTGTAAATACGGCACATAACCTTGAAAATGAATCCACAGGTGTCTTTGATGGATTATTTAGTTTGATTGTCATATTAGTGAGTTTGATTGTCATATTAGTCTGCCTGTGTTGCTTGAAAAATTCAACACTATATTTTTTACTGTAAAAGCACATAAAAAGAGCTAAAGATATCATTGCTCCTTCACCGATGTCCATTTTTTTTTAACTGAACCACCCTAATATTCCAAGAGCTATCAGATGTGGTTGATGTTGCGTTAGTTGACAGCTGAGTGGCACTGGAAATATACGTTGAGTGTTCTTAAATTTGACACATTGCTCAGCAGCACCACGCGCGGGCAAGAATGTTATTTTTAATTTTCGGAAGCAAACAAGTCGGATTTTTTTCACATTCCAAAAAATTCCACGCTTACTTTTTATAAAATAGCATTTTTTTTTTTCAACAAAAAAAAGTTGGTAAATCAAAGACAAACGCTAGGTTTTTCATATTTCGTGGAAATATTTGAAACGAAGCGTGCGATGAATGTTGACTTAGTAAAAAAAAATTAGTTATGAGCAAAGAAAGGGATTTTTTTAAATTTCTATCCAACTTCAAAAAAGATGAAATGATTTTTTTTTTGTTTTTGATGATTAATATGCCTTTTCAATCTTTTTAGTATTTGTTACTTGTAATAGAAATGCACAGTACAATCTTACTAAGATTTTTTTTAGATTATTGTGAAAATAATGGTGGCTCCAGAGAGTTCATGTGTTGTTTTCATTAAAGTTAAGTCAACTCCATTTTCTTAAGAACTTTCAGTAGAAAAGCGTTCACTTCAATGGAACTTTGAAACCAATAAGTGATTGTCATTTCACATCAATCTCAATTATCGCTCGCTTTCTCCATGTTTTCACGAAGGTAAGATATTTTGAGTGCCTTAAAAAAATGTCTAATAAATTTATTATCTATCTATTAGAAACTTTGAGAGATCCCTGGAAACTTTATGATCACATGGTGTGGTGCTCTCAACTTGAAGCTGCCGTTAGTGGTAAACTAGCCGATTGGCACCAGAAAAATATGTAGGTTCCGGCACAAGACGACGAAAAAATAACCTCATATTTCACGGCATCGGTAGGATAAAGTTCTAAAAAATTTTGGACTTCCCTTCCCATAAGGTTCACAACTTTGTGAATGGTTTCCCTCTGATGTCTGTGGTACGCGCGCCTTCATACATACTCACACATAGGCCCAGCTGCTGGCAAACTTTTTGAGTAGCAGCAGCAAAAAAAAGCACATGGACCCAACTGACAGCATTGAAATTTAATTAAAATTAAACTCACTCCGGGTCCGAGCCTTGTGTTGTTGCTGCCGGATGATGTGTCTTCCTTGGTTTGAACCAAGCGGCGAGGGCGTGTGTTCTGTGAATTGAGAAAGTTGCCAAGTTCGACTCTCTAGCCGTGAGGGAGGTGGAAAAAAGTAGGTGCCCTGGCTGTGCGAGTTAGAAGGATGTGGTAGGCGCACACCCTGGGAGGTAAGTTTTCCTTCGAATCGGTTTTCTTGTGGGAAAACCGGTGCCTGTTCTCAGTGGTTTTCAATTAAATTTCGCTCCTCAATGAAGCGTGAAATGAGAATTGATGCCACCGAGAGGCTGTTAAAAGTACATTTTTAAATTAGGTCCTTTTTAAAGTGTTTATAAAGTTTTATCTAGGGAAAATATTTTTGCCCACACTTAATCTATTTGGTACCAGTATGACCATGGCCGTAGGAACGGGGGGGGGTTTTGGGGGTTAAACCCCCCCCCCCATGAGAGTCCAAAAAAGCAAGCGAGGTATTCTACTCAACACTCAAAATTTTAAATTAATAATCAAATTATGATAATAGAGTAAAGTTATTCTAGAGTAACAATCAGATTAAAAACTAATGCCAAATCCTTAAAAACCAATCCCAAGTGCCGAATTCTGATGCAGTTATTCAAAACTTTCTCACGTGTTTATAGAAATTTATTTAAACTTTGAATTGAACCCATTTTGGACGTTCTGGTTCTGTTTTCCATAAACAAAATTGTAATTCTTTTTTCGTTTTCTGATTCTGTATCCAGTTTAAGATTCTTGATTTTCGGTTCGAATAATTATAAGAAGTTAGAAATGAAAAGCTGCTTTGAAATTCTGGTTCAAGTTTGGTTTTGCATTTCATATCGAATTTGAATCATGTTTTTCTAAAATCATATCCATTTTCAATATTTTGATCATAGTTTTCCGAAAAAAAGAAGAATTTTGTTTTATATTCAAATTCGAAGTTCTTAAACTTAGTTCTTGTTCCTTCACAAAATTTATGCATTTAAAACATCTAAATGGCGGTTTCTTTGTACATTCCAGAAATCGTATAGAAAATCAAAGTTCAATTTTTGAATTCAGGTTCAGAATTCAGATTCAATATTCAGAAACGCTCTATTTTGTTAAAGAGTTTTTTAATCAACATAAAATTGTTGAGGAATTCAAGAGAACATATACCAAAAAATTTGTTTTTCAATTTCATTTCCTGTTTTCAAATTTTTAATCATAATTTATTTGTACACAGTTTGAGTTAATTTTCTAAGTTTTGTATTATGGAAAATATCTCAGATATAATTTTAAAAATCATCAATAGGATTTTCTTTATGGGATTGATTTTTTATGAAAAAAAATTACTGATAAAGAAACTGAACCTGATCTCAACCTAAAAAATCTGCACGAAATTCTATATCTTCTCGGAGTATTGTTTAACCCTCCAAAGCCGTTCGGGTCAATATGATCCGAAGCGCAGATTAAAACAATCTTAATCGTCATTTCAATATACTGAAGAACTGAGATTTTTTAGAGGCCAAGAATGTTCTATGAAAATGATGATTAAACTAACGAAAAAAAACTAAAATTTGAGTTTAGGAAATCGGGTCATTGAGAAATGAGATACAGCGAAGCAAAGACAAAATTGGATGTCTTTGTTTTAAGTACGATTTTTTTTTCTACCGAAAAATCCGAGATGGAGGTCGAAAAGTACATTGGACCCTCACATATTAATACATCGCTGAATAGATGTATCTTGGACAATACAAAAAATCAAAGAAGCACTTAAATACTGGAAAGCTGTCAGAAATTGTAAGCAATTTAAAAATAAAATTGTTTGTTGGAACTTTCATCATTCGGATCATTCGGCAAAATCGGTCAACATTTGCGTCCACGGGAATAATTGATTGAATATTGATATTGCAGTTTCTTTAAAGCCTAATTTCAAACTAAAATCATGAATTTAGTTCAAGTTTGCATCAATCCAATTTGATGCAAAAAAAAGTTTTTTATTTACATCAAAGGTTAGAATCTTGGAATTTGCGAAAAAATTAGGAAGCTTGGGCTTTATAAAGTATAGAATAAGTTTTTTGTATTAAGTAATTGAAGGCTACCCTTAAAAGAACTTATTTTATGCTCAAATCAAATAAGGCCATTGGAGCCAAAGGGGTATAAGTGCACAAAAGCTTATTTCGAGAAAACAAGCTTTTAAATTGATGTGTTTGACCATTTTCCATATATTTTTCGAGAATCTGTATTTTTCTTTCTAATGTAAAAGTATGTAAAAAAAAATCAAAAATTCCAAAAAAATCATTAAATGTAGCTTGTAGTGTGAAGAATCGTTTCGCATCATTAACTCAAAATCGACCATTTTGTTACTTATATGCCTTTGGCTCTGAGAGCCTCATATAAGTCTGATCTACCAGACTTTTTTAAAGGATTTTAACTATTGCTGAATGAAAATTCCATATTAAAAAGTACTTAAAATGAATAATCAAAAGTTACAAACATTATTATTGAGTTTAATTAGTGACACTTTATCATCTTTGTGGTTTTAGTGTCATAGTTACAAACATAATTTTTTTTAATTTTTTTATTCGTGCATTATTTGGCAAAAATCATAGGTAAAAATAATTTTCCAAAACCCCCCCCATGAGTCGGTTCTTCCTACGGCCCTGAGTATGACCTTTCATTTTTCTTATGCTAAGGTATGCTCTTGTTCCGAAAATATCCAAATTCTTTCAAGGCAAAGTAGTTTAAACGCCACTGCCTATCACATCCCTAGAAAACGACAACACCCGGCTGCAAAAAGAAACTCTTATTACAACTGGAAGAGAAGCAGAAGAACTAGAAAAAACATCCCATGCCCAGTCCAGTGCCCAAACGGACGGACCCAAAGAACCACATCAGTATAATCAATTTATGTTTTTAAGTTCGAAAACAATTTTCAACATGGCAAAACTTCTACAACCTTCCGAATTGGTCCCTGAAAGTTGCTAGAATAGATGCTTTCTTCCTCGCTGGCTTGCATCTGTTGGCCACTGAGTTTGGTTCAGAAGCCCAGAGAAATTTACTTGTTTGAAAACTTTTGAAAACACACACGCTTAAATATGTTATGGGTGCTCCGTTTAAGTCATGCCGGCTGTTAAATCTTGTTAAACAAGGAAAAATTAGAGTAGAACTCGATAAGACTGATAAAAATGACAAAAATGACAAAAATGACAAAAATGACAAAAATGACAAAAATGACAAAAATGACAAAAATGACAAAAATGACAAAAATGACAAAAATGACAAAAATGACAAAAATGACAAAAATGACAAAAATGACAAAAATGACAAAAATGACAAAAATGACAAAAATGACAAAAATGACAAAAATGACAAAAATGACAAAAATGACAAAAATGACAAAAATGACAAAAATGACAAAAATGACAAAAATGACAAAAATGACAAAAATGACAAAAATGACAAAAATGACAAAAATGACAAAAATGACAAAAATGACAAAAATGACAAAAATGACAAAAATGACAAAAATGACAAAAATGACAAAAATGACAAAAATGACAAAAATGACAAAAATGACAAAAATGACAAAAATGACAAAAATGACAAAAATGACAAAAATGACAAAAATGACAAAAATGACAAAAATGACAAAAATGACAAAAATGACAAAAATGACACAAATGACAAAAATGACAAAAATGACAAAAATGACAAAAATGACAAAAATGACAAAAATGACAAAAATGACAAAAATGACAAAAATGACAAAAATGACAAAAATGACAAAAATGACAAAAATGACAAAAATGACATAAATTACAAAAATGACAAAAATGACAAAAATGACAAAAATGACAAAAATGACAAGAATGACAAAAATGACAGAAATGACAAATATGACAAAAATGACAAAAATGACAAAAATGACAAAAATGACAAAAATGACAAAAATGACAAAAATGACAAAAATGACAAAAATGACAAAAATTACAAAAAAGACAAAAATTACAAAAATGGTTAAAAGGAGGGATATGCTTTCATATAAACATTGACAACTTTTAAAATGGCTTCAAAGAGTGATATTATTTAAGTCAGATAACCTTCGTTTTTTCATCCAATTTTCTTAAATTTAACGATTTTTTCAATTTCTTAAGTTTACTCTTTATAAATTCACTTACTTCATACCTCGCTGCAAATATTTATTTTTATTGTTTAAAAAATCTTCTCGTGTTGGTTTGTTATAGTTCAAGGAACTTGAAAAAAAATCCTTAAATAAACACTCCCCAGACTCATTGCGGTGGCGTTTGGCGAAAGCCATTCCAATAAAGATGCCAGATTCCGGGTGTCAGTTCTGCCATTGTTCGCACTAGACACCTGTCAACTTTCCCGAAAACGTTCTCTAATTGTTCACCCTGGAAAATGCTCTCGCCATGGTACTTCCACATTGCATTGGCCGTCGTGTCGTCATAGCACTCCCACTCTCGGAGGAAGTTTCCAAACACCCTCCAGACAGTTGTTGTAAATGTGAAAGAACGTACCGTAGGATGTTCCCGGTTAGGGCCTTCCGAATCTTGAAGGGGCAATCCTTGAAACACGAAAGAGAATTTTCCATTTAGAACCACTCAATATCTTGAATGGACCAAATCGATTACTGAATTTAAAAAATTAATTAAATTTAAATTTAAATGCAGGTAATTTAGACGAATAAACCAAGTTAACATGATCTGATCAGTGTGGCGTAATTCATCAACAACCTTTGTCAAATACTTTAGTGCCGTTGCATTCATGGTGTTTCCATTGCCATTTCCATTGTATGGTTTGGTTCTGTTCTGTTATGTTCTGTCCATGGCACTGGAAAACGTCACTCCCGAAAAGAGCAATAACTCATTTCTGCAATACCTTTCTATCCGGTTTTTGTGCTGTCTCCCAAAGTTTGTGCTTAGTTTCGTTCCGGGGTTGTTGTCACTGTTCCTTGCTGTTGATCTCACTTATCTAGAGGGAAGGTATCCATAATAGGACCAACTCCAAAAAAATAAAAAAACACAGTTGAATGAAAATCTATGTTTTTCCAAATTTTGTTCGAAATAATCCTAAGAAATTTAGTACAATATTGATAACTTAACCATTTGTGTAACGACTTAAGGACCATCCGAAAAGTGGTAGCATAACAAAGAATTGTAAAAAAGAAAAATGCTGATGTATTAACTTAATACAAAGCAACGGACAGTGAAATTCCTTAAATCATGACCGTTGCACAATCATGAGCAATGTGGATATACTCTGAGGAACAACTTAAGGGTGTCCACGATGAAATTTCCACACTATAAAATTGCTCTAACTTTTTAATCGTTGGGTAGAATTTAATGAAAATTTGGGTGGATTTAGTTCATAGTGCATTGTTTACATCCTTCAAGTTTTAAAGTCCTGTGATCAAAACTCGAAGAAATGGAGTCAAAAGAACAGCTCGTGCATGATAAAATCTTCATCATCTTCATCACGAGAACAAGAATTCCACGGTGTCACAAGTGATTTTACGGTTCGAGAAACGATTGACCACCGATCGGAAGCCCAGAAGTGAAGGTAAAAATATTCCGTACCACACCAAAAATCACAACCGCGTAGTTGGGGCCTTCAACTGAAACCCGAATGCCTCCGTTCGGGATGTGGCTAAGAAGCTGCACCTTAGCCGAAGTTTTGTCCAGAAAGCCTAAACTAAGGCTGGGCCTCTCCTGAAGGCCCACAACGTCCCAACAATCTTCAGGCCGGATTTGGCCTCATGCCACTTCTCCAAGGACGTGCTGAAGTGGTATGCGGACAATAAGGTCAATTTCATGCCGGAAATGTTGAATGAAATGAATTTTGAGAATCAATTTTGTGTGTGGCAATTTCATCGTGGACACCCTTTATCCATTACAATTCACGTTACTTTTGTACGAATAATCATAAGCAGAAGATTGAAATGTTAGGGAGTACTAAACTACAATCAAAAGGTACCTTTTTAAAATGTTTACTTTTGACAAACAATCTCAAACAAACCGATCTCAAAAGATACTTTACAACATCCATGTTTTTTCTCTAAATGTCGAGATATTTATTGATGCTCTAGTCCTGAAGAAACTCAGGGTGAGCGCGAAGCGAACTGCGAAGCGAAATGTTCATCCAGCGGATGAATTTTGCAAGGTCGTTTTTGAAGGTGCACGCGAATTGCAAAGCGGTTCTAAACTGAAAAAATCCTTCGGTGTTTTGCAAAAATTAATCACACGTGAAAAAATCTTTGCAAACTAATTTGCAGAATCAAAATTGTGAGCGGGAGATCCGTATCGTGCAAAAAACAATCCGCGTGAATTCCAAAAAAACCGCGCTAATTCCGGAAAAACGCGTAAAAAAGACTTTGCTAGTTCCAGGACCGTTTAAACAAAACTGCAGGGGATATTAGGAGTAATCTCAAGGAAATGAATACACGGTGCTAGGACCTTGTAAGGAGGTCAGAAAGTAGATAATTGTCGCCATTTGGAAACCAAAGATGGAGGCTTCCGCCTAACTTCAAAATGCTTTGAATGACTGAAAACACTCACAATATGGGTAGATA
This sequence comes from Uranotaenia lowii, assembly GCF_029784155.1. Classification (NCBI taxonomy): domain Eukaryota; kingdom Metazoa; phylum Arthropoda; class Insecta; order Diptera; family Culicidae; genus Uranotaenia; species Uranotaenia lowii. Next base: position 71,105,292 of record NC_073692.1, on the reverse strand, counting down.
ATTAGTAGAAGTCGAATCTCGCTGTCTGACGCAATTGTACGCCATTTTGAAATCCAATATGGCGGCTACCGCTCAACTATAAATTTGGCAAAAGACTGGAAATCGCATGAAAAAATATGGCAAAAAAACGATAATATTATGAAAAAAGAGCAAAACATGAGAAAAATATGAGAAAAACATTGCTAAAATTTGATAAATTTTAAAATAGAATGACGAAACTATGACCAAAATATTAAATAAAAAAAAATAAATGAAAATATGACAGTTGGCAGAAATTTGACAATAGAATGTAAAAATGATAAAACTATCATAAAACTTACAATAATGACAAAATTCGAAAAAAAAACTTTGGAAAAAATTTGACAACATTATGGACAATATGACAAATGTGATAAAAATAAAGCAACTATAATAACTAATGAAAAATGACGAATATGACAAAATTTTGCAATTAAATGACAGAAATCTCATAATACATTGACAAAAATATTAAGAATGCGGTAAAAATTTGACAATTTTTATAATTAATTTAAAAACAAAGACAAATATGACTAAATTTGGCAATAAAATGACAGAAATCTTACAATACAATACGATCAAAATATGACAAAATAATGAAAATTGACAAAGCTTTGTTTTAGGTCTAACAGATTTTTGTCATTTTATTGTCAATTTTTGTCATATTTTGTCATTTGTTTTTCATTTGTCGTATTTTTGTCCAAGTTCTATCAGTTTTTTTTTATTCGATTGTCAATATTTTTAAGTAGTTTCGTCTCTTTATTTTGTCCCGATTATAATCGTTTAAACATCTTCATGTCATTCACGACCTATATCAACGATGCAGTTGGCGGAAAATTACAGAAAAACTTTTCCGGCACAAATGTGTTTGATGTTTACTCTTGGATTCGAGCTCACAGACATCGGCGCAGCTGGTAACTTACTTGCCAACTGGGATACATGTATTGAAAGCTCATAATTGTCTTAATTTTGTCATATTTTGTAACTATTTCGTTAATTTTTATCACATTTCTCATATTTTTGTAACAAATTTTTATTATCGTTTTTGGGCTTTTGTCATTTTTTGTTGAATTTCGTTATCTGTCACCATCGTGTCATTTTTTGACAATTTTTTTTTTTAGATTTTTGTTATGCTTTTATCCAACTCTTCATAATTTTGCCAGATTTTTGTCATAGTTTGGACAGAACTTTGTCATATTCTAGCACATTTGACATATTTTTGTAATTTTATTTTCAAAATTTTGCCATATTTAGACCGTCTATGACATATTTTTTCTTAGTTTTATCATATGTTCGTCAGATTTTTGTTATTTTACTTTAAATTTTGTTATTGTGTTATTTTTGTAGTTTTTTGTCAATCATTTGTTAAAATTTTGGTTTTGTCAGGTTTTTCCCATTTCATTGTCATATTTTATAACATTTGTCATAGATTTATGATTTTATTGAATTTTTTTTCATATTTTGCCATAGTTTCGTAATATTTGTCATATTTTTGGCATAAGTTCTACCACGTTTTTCGAATTTCATTCAAAGTTCTGTCGTTTGTCACTTTTTAGTATGCCATATTATTATTGGAGCTTGATTTGTTTTGTTTGATTGTCAAATTTAAGTCATAGTTTTTTCTCATATTTTTTGGCCACAGTGTTGTTATATTTTTGTCATTATTTTGTCTTATTTTTATAGCATTGGTTAATTTTTGAATACAATCTTCAGTGCTTTTTTCAGATTGTTTACATTTTTTGTAAAATTTTTGTCAGACAATTTTTTTTTTCAAGACGGCGTTGAGCAAAAAAACATAACTTCAACGGTTTAGCCCTTTCACTCAAAAAGCCAATACACATATAAGGGGGTTTTATGTGCAGTTTTTTTTTCAAAGTTTAGTGGAAGCCACCATATTGGATTTCAAGAACACCAGATAGCATGTCGAAAACTGTGTTCCCCGAATGTTTATGTACCCTTGGCGTATTACCAGGTAGGAAAGCAACCATTTCATTATCCATGAAGGAAACATGTAATGCTCAAGCTAAATAATTGCTGTGCTGTGGTGAATTTCTCAAACCCTGGGATCTAAAAAGTTTAGTCTTCGTTCAAAACTCATCTATGATTTTTTGCAGAATTTTTACGTAACGTTTACATGAGTAAATTGAAACTTTTAGTTTTGTATGGGAAAATTGAATATTTTGTACTGAAAAATCAACATCGTTTTGGTTCCTTTTGTGGACACGTAACTTCGTATTATTTTAGACAAAAAAATAATTAGGTGTTTATCAGGGATATTTCTTTTGGCATTGATAAACAATAAATTCAATAGACATCACTACTGGTTCCTGGCGAGGTATTGCATAACTACTTTCCATGCAATACTTCGCAAGGCACCAGGCAGCAGTGGTGTCAATTGAATTGATTGTTTTTCAATGCCAAAAGACATATCCCTGCTAAACAGCTAATAAATGTTTTGCTTGATAAGATACTAAATTAGTAACGGTTTTCGACAAAGTTGTTCAGAGGAAAATTCCCTTTCAACAATTTATAAATTGGAACAAAAACCGTGAGCAGGCTCGGTTCCACAAAAGAAGCGAAAACGATGTTGATTTTTCAGTACAAAATATTCAATTTTCCCATGCATATCTAAAAGTTCAAATTTACTTATGTAAACATTTCTTAAAAATTGTGCCAAAAAATCATTGATGAGTTTTGAACCAAGACGAAGTTTTTTAAACCCCAGGGTTTGCGAAATTTGAAAATTACCCCAAATCGACTCCGTTCAATGCTGTGGTGTACTTTGTTGAAAGCCTTGGCGAGGTCGATATATAGGTATATTGAATTCACTTGGATGTTTTTTAGTTGTTGCGATGTACATTTCATTGAAACAGCATATCAGGGTTTCAGCGTCGATATTTTCTTTACCAATCGGTGAGTATAGGTTAAGCTGCAGAATATTGTAGTTGATATTTTTTTCAAAAAGCGCTTAAATTTTCCACAGATGAAAACATTATATCGAGATGTGTACATACGAAATACAAGTCCGAAAAAGCTGGTGAAATTTTAGGGTAGAGGGCATGTTGATGAAAATCTCCCATGAATCGTAACGCCTTTGCTGTAAAGTATGTGTATTTGAAAATACCCTCTTAATCACCGGGCTATCTATACATGGGATTTCTGTTTCTTAGTTGCTCATGTATAGGTAGCTGGTGTAAGCCGAAGCGTTAGAACTCATGGAAGCTTTTCATCAACATGCTCTCTCACAACCTTAAATTTTCAACACCTATGCTTCCTTCTTTTGGCGCACTAATGGCTGTCTATCCACCTTTCTTTTATATACTGTATAAATTTTTTTTAAATATTTCTTTCTAGAGTTTCGTCTTGCCGAAAATGCCATAAAATTTAAATCATATTTTTGAAATTGTAGAATTTTTTTTATTTCAATGGCAATTTATTCGAAAACCACTATACGTTAACACTTATGTTTTTAAAATACCAGAAACTTTCATTTTTCTTCAAAACAACCTTTAAACATTCTATAAAATTCTCCAATTCTTAAATTCGAACGGGGATAAAGAACCAAAATAATACTTCTGTTACTTATTTCACAATCCCCAAATAAATAGCTTTCAAGGAAAAAGTTTATTCTTGATTGAAAGTCTTCAGTTCAGAACAGGATAGCGCACACCGATTTTCCGTACAGCAGTTGATTATACAATTTACCAGCTCGTGGTTTGACAGAAGCAGCTTGATTTTGTCTTGGTTTTGGTTTCTTCTGCTTTGGATATGTCTCTATACCCAATCTTACCTTGGCACGATGAATGGTGATAAGAAGAGATCCCACTTTTTGACCACATTCCGAACTGAGACAGTCTTCTTACTGGTGCAAGCACGCATGACTTTCTGGTTCAAAGTTTTGTCCACCTGACTCGGTTTTTGACCAGATTATATTTTTTTCCACGAAGCTTTATTCTTCAACCTCTTACTTCCGAATCACATTTACAACCACTCCATTGTTTACTGCTTTCATTTTCGCTATCGGACAATGCGAAATGTTGTGGAAGAACAAAATATGTGCACGATATTTTTTCGATTTTCCGGGGAAATGCTTCTTGTTTTTAAGAAAATTATGAAAACGGGAGCTCACAATACACGGAGTTTTGAGTTGAACTGTAAACAACAACACACAACGGATATCAGCTGCTTGAATGTCATCCGGAATGAGCAAAGATGTACCAAAATCGTGCTCAGACATAATTGGACACCCAATGAGGATAACGATTACGGCAGTTTATCATAAGAATTGAGTACACTAAGGTTTTTACGCGGTTTCTACACGTTTTTTCACACGGCTTTTTTTACTCGGATTTCGGGAATTAACACGTTTTTTGACCGAGAATAGTCCTTTTGAACGGAAAACACTTATACATTTTTGAAGTTAGGAAAATCTTAGCTCTAAGAATGACCAAGAACGTGAAACATGAGACCTGAGACCTGAGATTTGAGACCTGAGACCTGAGACCTGAGACCTGAGACCTGAGACCATGTCGAAAGTCTCAGCTCTCAGGTCTCAGGTCTCAAGTAATAAGTGTCAAGTAACAGGTCTTATTGTTTCAAGTTTCAGACCTGCAGAATTTGAATGGTCTTTTTTACACGGTTTTCCGCCATTAGCACGTTTTTTTACATGATTTTCGTGAATTTACACGTTTTTTTTGCACGGTTTTTCACGCGGTATGTGTATCAGAGTAAAAAAAAATTATGTATATAAATAACATAAATAACAGTCCATAAATTTAACAACCTGCATCTTTTCGGAAGTTTTTCGGTCGATGATCTATTTTAGGAAGACTATCAAAAAGAATTAAATTAGCTCCGAATCAGAAACAACAAAGCATCTTGGCTGCCTATATATAATGAAAAATATCAAGCTAATAAGACCAGGTACGCGAATTTTAGTAAGAGATTTTATGGAAGCTTAAGCTGAAAGTAACAGCATGGCAAAAACCTTTAAAATATGGCTTTTATGTAGCTGACTATTTTCTTAATTTTACAATGAAGATTTAAATCGGCCTTATATGAAATTTAAAAATAAAGAAACAGTTTGATGAAATTTACCGATTAAACTAAACTAAGCTTGTAAAAGTTGTGAAAATTGTTATTTTTGGCATAGCTTTATCTAGTCTAACTTACGTTAGTTCAATGAAAGCTTTTCTTTTTTTTTATTTTTTTTTTATGTGAAACTAACGATTATAAGGGGAACAATTTCAAAGCAGAAGAAGACATATGGGACAGCAGCATTTTTTCGGATATATTTCATATGGAACAGACATGCCGTGGTATTGTTTTCGTATATATTGGGAACACAGTTATGAAACTTTTCATTCTCCATTGAAGAACTAACTCAATAAGATCGATTTTTGAGATAAACCGAAAAATTATGAAATTGCATATGTGACAGTCTTGCAAATAGCGCTAGTATAACATATACATTTTGTAGAATTTGCTAGCTCAATTGGAATTGGACCTCAAAACTCTATCTGAGTTTCCATTTTTTTACCCTCAACAATCGAAATTCTAATTTTGACACCTAATTACTTAAAAATGCATAAAACTTTCTGGGACTATAAAAAACCGGTTCGGTTCCCAGAAAGGCAATTTTTTTGGAAAAAAATTATTTTTCAAGATAACACCAGATCGCAACGTTTTATGCATTCAAAAGTTATTCGGCATCAAAATTCGAATTTCAAGTTTCCGAATTCCTTACGAGACTCCCCCCTTACGTGATTTGTTGGGGTAAAAAACCGAAAATTGGAGTGCTTTGAGGCACCCCTAAATGAAGTCCGATCTAGCTGAAACTCTGAACAGAACAGTTTTTTGGGCCAATTTTCAAAATATACTTGACCGGATTTCGATATTACACATGACCTTTTTTGCGGCCCCATTATGCCTTATATACGTACTTTGTACAATGTACATACGTATAATAAACATTGTACATAAATGTATAGAAACAAAAAATTAAACCAAAATCATCATAAATTATTACTCGATGACTGGTAGCTTAATTCTAGTTGCACTTGCTTTTAAGGAAAACAATCACCAAAGATCAAACCCCGGACAACACGTGTTTCCGGAGACTTGCCCGGGAAAACTTTGTGGCCATCAGCCGAGGAACATGGAAGAAAATAAAGACCGGAAGTTGAACTTAAGTGCTTCTGTGTGTGTGAGTATGATCCAAACAAAAGGTAAAGTTTCCCGGCTAGCCCGGGCAAGTTCCTTTAGAGATTTTGGGATAAATCTCCATTCGGAGCGTTGTTAAGCTGTTGAAGGGTTTTTTTTCCTGGGGCAGGGAGAACTGAGGTCTAGGGTCGGCTGCCACAAGCTGTGTTTAGTTTGGCCTCCCACCTTTTCTCGTCGTGATAAACTTGTGGATGAAATGCAGCTGCCGGAAAGTTTCGTTCCGTTTCGTTTCGTTTTGGGTATGTGGGTTGGTTTAGTTTTTCGGTGCGGAAGTGTGGGTGGAAAAAGTTGAGTTGAGAGATTACATCGCATCCAGAACGCGATTAAAACCACACACAAAAGGCTGAGAAACTGCTTCTAGAAGCTGCTGCTCGTTTGTTAGAAGTTGGAAAGTTGAAAGAACAACTTTCTACCCCATTTGTATAAATCTCTCAAAAGTAGAGCACAGAGCAGCACATTCGGAAGGTGGTTTTTGCAGCACAAAATCCCAGGACAGTTTGCCAGATCTCACTTGGGATAAGGATCCATTAGAAAATCTGGTGCAACGACCAACAAACCGGTTACCGCAAAGTTGAGGGGGAAGCAAGAGAGATATTTAGCGTTGTTAGAGCACTTACTTAGCGCTAAAAGGGATTTGCCTTCTGGAGCTCCAGAAGGAAGCAGCACTGCTTTTGAGGGCTTGTGATATAGATCAGTTGGCAAGTCAGTTGCTTCCTGAATCGATGTCCGTGAGTTTGAGCCCAAGATTAAACATCGATCACAGTTGGATGAGTTTTTCAAAAACTGTCCGCCATCTGCATCGTTGATATAAATCGCGAATGACATAAAGATGTAAAACAACTTTAATCGAAAAAAACAAAGCAGCACTGCTCAAGTACTACCTCTACTTTTGGTGAACATTGTTTTCCACGTTTTTTCTCGTTTAAATATATTATGCATTGGGACTTTGAAACATTGAATGTTAAAATTTATGTTAAGGTACACCGGGATAAGTGTGGACGGTTTTTCGTATAGCTCAACCAGTGCTGCAAAATTTCAGTGTCAGCTTTCAATATTCAATTGAATTTATTGCAGTGTATCGGTCAGTTCAATTCCAACTGGATTCATACGAGAATGAACAGAAAGCTCAATTCCGAAAGCACTCTGCACACTCATTCACCAATCGGAGACATCGATTGTTAGTATACATTCAGGCTCTTTGCAGGTTCATGAGATTAGCATATCTTCATTTTCAGTTTCAGGCAAACAATGCTGATAGTGATGAAAGCTTCATTTCAATATCATTAAGTTCAGTGTTCGGCACAAAAACGCTAATCCGCTAATCGCTAGTTAGTCCGATAACTTTTTGTTAGCGGTTTAATTTTGCCGCTAAATTTTGATTGAGCTAGCGAATTAAAAAGTTCCGCTAGTTTTTGGTTCCGCTAAATGAAGAACGCTAACTTCCATTTACTTGTTTCAAATTCACAAATTATTACTGATAGAAGTAGAGTTTTTGTCATTTGACAAGTAAAGGAGACATCGGGCATCATTCTTACACCAATATGCGCTCCAAGTGAAAATGGTCACTTCGAATAATCTCAGGGCAGAAGTGCCTCATACAGATTACCTTTTTTTTTCTCTTTAAGTACTTCTTTTCTCAACATTCTCAGACAAACAATTCAATAAATATTGTTAAACACTATTAAACTATTTCAAACATCATTCATATAATTCAAAGCTAGAAGGTCAATTTTTAGATACTGTTTTTTGCTTGCAAAAGTACAGTAAACGGACTACTTGATCAATATTTTACATGACTTTAGCATGGTCGTCCACATGCGGTGATTTGTTGAAATGTGCTTTTTAGGTTGATCGAAAAGCTTTTCCAAATTTCTAAGTTTATTTTAGATCTCACATTACTATCTCACACGGCAAGTCTCGAACAATAAATGCTGAAAAAATCCGCTTTTTTCAACTTGTTTTAAGTGGATGAGATATTTACTTTTCACAAAGCAGTTTTTACAAGTATTTCAAATTAGGTAAAGTAATAATAAGATAGTATCACCATAGAATCAATTTGCATTTTTATTTCATTTAGTTTTTAGATACACGTTTGGCAATGCTCCTATCATGAGAATTTTGCATTACTATTTTGAAAGTTAAAAAAAAGTGAAACCTGGTTAAAGATTTTTCAACAGACTGGGCACAATAAACAATCTGCACTATGTTTGTAAAGTATTTGAGCAAATGAATTGAGATGCTACCATAATCCATGCTGTTGCCATCCTGTTTACGTTATTGTTTATCAACAGTTAGCGATTAGCGATTTGCGCTTTCAGCTTGAAGCGATAACTTTTTCCGCTCATTTAGCGGTTTTAATAAGCGATCGCTAAATTTGAATGAGGTAGCGATTTAATTAGCGTCGCTAATTTTTCAATTAGCGATGCCGGACACTGATTAAGTTTAGTCGAATGGTGACAAAGCTTGGGTGAATCGACTCGCTAGGCTTGCGGAAGAAACTATGTTTACGACAATCAACGATGAAATTAATTATGAAAAAATCTTTCAAAATTGCGTTTTGATTTGAGTAGTCGGTCACTTGCATGCGATGTCACTTTTTTATATTGAAATTTGTTGAACTTCTCAACATTTAGTTTTTAAATTTTTATCCTGAAATTTATCAAAACCAATTACGATTGCAGGTTTATATTATGGAATACTTATGAATTTGCTAGTAAAATAATCCGAATGCAATAAAATTGATTAATTCATGATATCACAAAGATGATCTGAGAAAAACTAAAAGAAGGTTGGTAACAATCACTCCGTGCAAATAATTCGTCATAAAAATAGACAATATATTTTGTCATTCAAGTCATTGTCGCTAAAATACTACCCTTGAGAAAGTTTTAGAAAATTCTAATTGAGTAAGAAATTTCTAACCTACGAAGCCACCCGTCCCTCATCTGAAAAATCGTTTATTCATAGCGGTTTACAAATCGTGTTTCCATTTCAAATTCAAATTGCAAAAATGGCAAAAACAAATGTCTACCGAAATTATCAGCATCTTTTGCTGACACTGATTGAATGCTAAAGCTGTATTCACTGATCGAATACAAAGAGTGAAAATCGCTATCGTAGCAGCCGAGCGAAACAAGTTTGTCCTGGTTCACGAATGAGCTTTCAACTGACTGACAGCTATATCGACAAAACTTGACAAAAGGATGAGATTGACTGAGCTGATCAGAAGCTTTTGAATTTGTTGACGTCTCGGCCCCATTCATGTCAGCTTGAGCTTTCTACACTGATAGAAATTCAAAGTCATTCTCATTTTGTACTTTCAGAAAATTGCAGCACTGAGCTCAACTTTAAAAAAATCCATTATAAAATCAGCAGTGGATCGATTTTGATAAAACTGCGTTCAATGTGATGCAGAACATGTTGTTTACAAACGCTGAAGAGAGGAGCAAAGCGAGAAAAATTATCAAGTAAATTGTTATGGAATGCTGGTGTCTTCACTTACCTCGCCTTATGGGGTAAGTGTGAACGGTAGATTTTCTCTTTGATTTTTCAAGCAATTTTCATCAAATTTGTGTTTTCAAGTTTAAATACGTTACTTTGTTGCTTGAACCTTAAAATTTTTCAAAAAGCTTGTGGTACTATTAATAAGGCGTCCTTCAATGATTATTGAGCGTAATTAATGTTGCAAGACATGAGATCCGATTTTATCGAAAAAATGTACTTTTTCCTAAACAAACAAGTATTTTACCCAATTTTTTTTTATCTGAATGCTATTCATAGCTAAATTGTATAAGATGAAGGCCATCCACATTTTCACCAGGTAGGGTTTGAAGACGAAATTTTAGTTTTTTTTTTGTAAATAAACTCTTTTTTCTTCATTTTTAACCGCCGTTTCTTTTTCTAACTGGTTATTTCGAATGTAAAGATTGATTCATTGTAGAGTTTTTCGTCAAGAGCCACCTAGTCTACGAGAAATTTGCAGTCGAAAAACATGCACATCAACTTGAGATCGTAGTTAAAAATTTAAAAAATTATCAAAATGTCGCTGTAAACATTCGTTATTGTCGGAATTATATCTTTTGTACAGGATGTACAAGAATTGGAATTGTAATTGGAAAGATTACAACTAAATTCAACATTCTGCATTAAAAGTTTGAAAAAACTGTGCACAGTTCGAGTTGTTTTAAAGTTCGAGTTATGTTAATAGCGATCGTTCACACTTACCCCAGTGAACATCAGAGACCGACAAAAAACACAAACACAACACAGTACATAACGTGCAACACAAATTCTGGAGTGCTGACACATAAATTTTTGTGTGCGACACTTTGGTTTGGCACAGCACTTCAATTGTGTTGTGTTGCATCAAATCAACACGACACAGTTCCCAGTTGTGTCGTGTCGGGGATAACACAGCATGCAACACAGTGTTGTTACGAGCAAGGCTATTTTTTTACCCGTCGCACTTGACTGGACAGCATTTCTCCGTATTTTCAATGGCGAAGCTCTTCACTCACATTGTGTTGAGCAAAAGCAAAAGAAAAAAAATTATCCAGTTCGGCTGCTAGCAAGTAGGCGACGAATTGAAAAAAAAAGCTGGCTGGCAGGAGCAACAATGATAATCGTATCGGGACCGGCACACGAACACACTGTGTCGTCAACTGTGTCGCATACTGTGCTGTGTTGCGGCCGACACGCAACAAAAGTAGATCAACACAGACACAGCGCAGCTTCGTTTCGGAAGTGCTGTGTCATCAAATTGTGTTGCACTTACTGTGTTCGTGCTGTTTTCGGTCCCTGGTGAACATTAATCGATTGATTCCATATTTCAGATTATACAAATATAACAAATCTTACTGAGAAACTTCTTGCCAATCTATAAACAAAATATTGGCTAGCGTGTTTGAATGTAGAATGGTCGTAGGATGGTCTTTATTACAGATTTTAATACCATTTCAAATGAAAAAATGTTTTTTAAACTAGATTAATCCTTTAATGATTACTTAGTGTTTTAAAAAATACTTAATGACAAACGAATCATCTCAAAACAGCGCGTATATTTGAATCATATTAGGGTGACAATGGATGTATGGGAAAAATTTCATGTTCGAATTTTGAAAACAAACCATATACACTTTGTAGATTGGCCCAAAAAAACTGGCCTGTGCCAAATTTCAGCTCTACGGACTTGATTTGGGGTACCTTAACCAAAGGGGGAACCAATGGAAATCGGAAAAAATCGAAATTTTAATTTTGAAGAAAATGACTTAAAAATTCATGATATATAAAAATCTGAAGTTATCTCATAAAATATTTTTATTCAAAAATTCTCTCTTTTTTTTATTCGAAAATCACTATCATCAGATTTTGGTAAAAAAAATCACCTTTTTGGACGTTTTGGTGAAAACTGACCGTTTTTCGAATAATCAACTGAGTCTCAGAAAGTAGATTTTTGCCCAAGTTTTTTTTAAAATAACACCAGATCTTGACGATTCATGCATTTGTTAGTTATTTGGCATCAAAACTTGAAATTCGATTTTCCGAATTTCCTTTGGTCCCCCCTTGCGTGATTTTTAAATTCTATAATCATTTTTTGAAAAAAAAACATGTTTTTCTAAATAACATCAGATTTCGACTTTTTGATTTTCTTTAGTTCCTTCTTTGGTAATTTTTGTGAGTCAAAAAACCTACACTTTGAGCGCTTCAGGCATCCCTAAATCAAGTCCGATTAAGCTGAAATTCAGCTGAATGCACAAGTCAGTTTTTGGGCCAATCTACAATATTTATATTTCAAAAATCGACATGGCCCATTTGGTAATCACCCTAATACATATGTATTCACACAAAAACGTTCTGGTTATAAAAAGTATTAGGCTCATGTAAGTTTTGTAAATGATTTTCAATTTGTGTATGAGTTTTTGTCTTTGTAAAAGTATTAAACATGCACTAAAGCTATGATCATTTAGTATCCGGGTTCTTCATTCCGGTGATAGCTACGTTACTAGCGCTCGGATATGCGAAACTTTAGCAGCGTTGTGTTGGTTATGAAAATGACTATCTTGCCTATTTTTTATTTAACTTGAGATACTTACGATGCAAAAAGAAATGGTTAAAATAATTTTGCACAATGGCCTCGGGAATTCTTCATTGTTGGCTTGAATACTCATGAACTGTTGATTTTTTCTGATTCTTTTTTGGCCCAAATGGTTAAGAATATATGGAGCCACTCTAAAGGGTGATACGGTCAAAATTTGGTCAAGAGAAAACGCGTGTAAATCGGTGAAATCGTTTATTTAAAAAATCAAATTAAATTTCTTTTTCAAGTTTAATTCGTATAAAATTCAGGAAAAATATTCATTGAGGCTTCCGCTTTTCCAAACCCGAATTGCCGGGCCATACGCTTATCCCCTGCCATCAGATTTTGTACAGCCACCTTGTCCACCTTTTTCGCCGCAGAAAGCCAGTTTGCCTTGAACTGCTGCTCGTCCTTAGCGGTTTTTGGTCTTCTTTAGGTTCCGCTTGACAATAGCCCAGTATTTCTCAATTGGGCGGAGCTCTGGCGTGTTGGGAGGGTTCTTGTCCTTGGGAACCACCTGCACGTTGTTGGCGGCGTACCACTCCATGGCCTTTTTACCTTAATGGCAAGATGCCAAATCCGGCCAAAACAGTACGGAACAAACGTGTTTCTTCAGGAAAGGCAGCAGACGTTTATTCAAACACTCTTTCACGTAATCTTCTTGGTTGACAGTCCCGGAAGCTATGAATATGCTGCTTTTCAAGCCACAGGTACAAATGGCTTGCCAAACAAGATATTTCTTCGCGAACTTTGACAGTTTCATGTGCTTGAAAATATCTGCTACCTTTTCCCTTCCTTTTGCCGTATAAAACTCCTGTCCCGGAAGCTGCTTGTAGTCGGCTTTGACAAAGGTTTCGTCGTCCATTACCACGCAGTCAAACTTCGTCAGCATCGTCGTGTACAGCCTCCGAGATCGCGCTTTGGCCGTCGTATTTTGTTTATCATCGCGATTTGGAGTCACTACCTTCTTGTAAGTCGATAGTCCGGCTCGTTTTTTGGTTCGATGCACGGTTGTAAACGATACACCAGCTTTTTCGCGGCATCTCGGAGAGAGAGGTTAGGGTTTCGCTTGAAACTACCGGCAACTCTCTTTGTCGTCTCAGTGGCTTCCGGTTTTCGATTTCCCCCGATCCAGACTTCCTGGCTGTCGACAAACGTTCCCCAAACACTTTAATTACATTTGTAACGGTTGATTTGGCTACTTTTAGCGATTTTGTCAGCTTTGCGTGCCAGTAAAAATTTTGATACGCTGATCTTCTTCCTTGGACGGCATTTTGACAACTGAAGAGTGAATTCCTAAATCAAAATAGGAGCAACATTCTACACACATACACCTTCAAAATGAGGGGTGTTCAGGTTTTTAAATGCAAAATTGAAAGAAAAACGTCAAGTTGATATTGACCGAATTTTGACCGTATCACCCTTAAGAATGCTCACGAAGTTCAAACCAAGCTTTGGAGTAGAACCCTTGATCTCGCATATGGGTAAAAAGACTATGGTTATTGCGAATAGCTGAATACAGAACCCTAAACTATGCAGTAAATCCGTCTCCAGCAGGCAAAAACTGTGCAGTGGATCGCATTCTGTGCAAAGGTTTTTAAGCGAGACAGATGTGTTCTAAAAGACAAAGAAATTTATGTTAAAACCGAATTTAAGAGGTTAAATTATTCAAGATGCCTGCTCATGAAAAAAATCCTTCCAGATTCCAATTGGTTCTTCCAGGTGAATTTGTGTAAAATATCATGATTTTGTAAAGGTTTTGATTCTGTAGTATAAATTATAGATCAATACATGACTGAAAAAAGCGTACAAAGATAAAAAAAAAAAGACATTTTATGATTAAGTCAGAGTTTATCTCATAATGAACGATAAATTATTTTTATATATTTTTACATTAAACAGCATATTAACACCCTCATTTCTTTCTAGAAAGTTTTTCGATCAAATGAATAGTTTTTAAAATACACACGTTTGTAACTGTCCGGATTCCAAATGATCATAGCCTTACATAATCAAAATTTGAAAAATAAACTAGTAAACCAATTTAAAATTCCAATTCAATAAATGGACAAATTAAATGCCACATTTCAACACCAATGTTTTATGCAGAAACAATGTTGATCTAAATTGTTTCTGCATGAAATCAAAATCTCAAGCCGTGATTTGGCTTATAAGATCGGCATGTCGCAAAGCTTTGTCCAGAATGCAAAGAAGAGACCCAGCAAACATTTTTTGAGTATATTTCTCAACAGCTTTGTTAAACGTTTAATATACATTATTGAATGATAGTATGAAACTCGAAAACACAGCATTTACCTACCAATATACATACTTAGAAAGAATGCAAGAGAGTACAAGTTTTTTCTCTCAACGCATGCGAACCGTTGCCAGCAACAATATTTACTGCTTCTGTCATTGGGCAATTCTTGTAACATTATCTAATTATTATCAATCTGCTTGCACTGCTGGTCGCAGAGAGAACATCAAATCTGTTCTCTCACTTGACCCACGCGGAAGAAAAAAAAAGGAACGAAATCGTCTTCAAAATCTGCAAACTTGGCGGACTCTTTATCTCCAGCCTGCTTTCATAGGCAAGTATTTTTCAAATTTGGGAACATTACCTGCGCGTAACCAGACTTCAACTTCTAACAGCTTCTGTATCAACGATGCTTTGCGCAAATCAACCGTTTCTGACGGGATTCCATCACCGGGACGCACCGAACAAGGCATTACGGAGACCTCCGAGCCCTTCGACTCAGTCGCGCTGATTTAACAGAAACCTGGCTGAACGATAGAACCCTGTCTAGTCAAGTCTTCAGCTCTGACTACACTGTGTTTCGTTGTGACAGAGGTCCCAACAACAGCACGAAATCCACAGGTGGTGGAGTTCTGATTGCTATCCGATCCACTCTTTCAGCCATCCCCATCTACGACGAATCATGGAACGATCAAGAATTCGTATGGACCCATATCGATCTTGGCACGAAAAAACTACGTTGGGGTTGTGTATCTGCCTCCTGATCGTACTAGAAATGCATCTTTTGCTGATTCCTTTTCCAGCGGCCTTTCTAAATTGTGTTCTCTCACGCTTCCTGAAGACGACATCGTTATCATCGGGGACTTCAACCTACCAGGATTTAAGTGGATTCCCTCGCAAGGCAATTTTTTGTTTGCCGATCCAACCAGATCTTCGTTTACGGTGCCTTCCAACACGATTCTCGACTCTCTAAGCACGGCAACTCTCCGCGAGATCAACAGCATAGAGAATGAAAATGGTCGCATGCTCGATCTCTGCTTCATCAGCGACGGACCCCAATTGGCTACGATTGAAGAGGCTCCTACGCCCTTGGTCAAGGTTGTTCCTCATCGCCCTGCTCTGCTGCTTTCACTTGATATTCCTAGAGCTTTTGCCCACATCGAAAAACCTGGTCAATTCTTTCTCGACTTTAAGAACGCTGATTTTGTCGCTGTTTCACAAACGCTCGATGCTATCGACTGGGAATCTGAACTGGAATCTTTCGATCCGAACGCTGCAGCTATGAAATTTTCCCATATAATCAATTACATCATCGATCGGCACGTACCGAAACGCTCATCAGTTTCTAACCTACGAGCTCCTTGGGTAACGAAAGAACTGCGACAAATGAAAACGCTCAAGAATAAAGCTCTCCGTTATTACACTAGGCACAAAACTCTCCGCGCTAAAAATGAGTATTGCAAACTCAACTCAGCTTATAAAAAACTATGCTCACGCTGCTACCAGAGCTACTTAATTCGGATACAGCGAGATTTCAAAACAAAAACCAAATCATTTTGGCAGTACACCAAGGACCAGCGGAAAGAATCCGGCCTACCGCCCTCCATGTTTCTGGATGATAATTTAGCGACTTCGGAACCTGAAATCTGTGACCTCTTCGCTGACAAATTCCGTAGTGTATTTGACTCAAACTCAATATCCTCGGACCTCCCTCATTTGAACACATGGCTGAATCAAATTGTTGTAGACGACGATATTATTTTGAAAGCGACCGCTAAGCTGAAACACAGCCTTTCCGCAGGACCAGATGGCATACCAGCTACCTTCTTGAAGCGATATATATCACATATGCTGATACCTCTAAAAATAATCTTCCGAGTTTCACTCGATCAGTCTACGTTCCCATCCTTATGGAAAGAGGCCTATATGTTTCCGGTGCACAAAAAAGGGGACAGACGAAATGTGAACAACTATCGTGGCATTTCTGCCTTATGTGCGATAGCCAAATTGTTCGAGCTGGTTGTTTTGGAACCCATTTTTTCGTATTGCAAGCCTTATTTCTCAAATGAACAACATGGATTTATGCCCAAGCGCTCTACGACTACAAACCTGTTGACATTCACGTCTACTGTGCAAGACAGTTTTGCCATAGGATCTCAAACCGACGTCATCTACACTGATCTGTCAGCTGATTTCGACAAGGTGAACCATTCCATAGCCATCGCCAAACTCGATCGTATTGGTATCTGCGGGTCTCTACTGGAATGGTTCCGCAGCTACCTGGTAGGACGAAAACTCATTGTTCGAATAGGTGAATCATTTTCCAGTCAGTTCTCCGCCAAATCCGGAGTGCCTCAAGGGAGTCATCTAGGACCAATAATATTCCTGATATACTTCAACGACGTGCTGTAGCTCCTTGATGGACCAAAACTAGCGTATGCTGATGACCTGAAACTGTATCGCCGCATCAACGGTCCCGAGGATGTAAACTTCCTACAGAGTCAGTTCAACCTTTTCGCCTCTTGGTGTGATGTAAATTGCCTTCCCTTGAATCGCAGTAAATGTGCAGTAATTTCGTTTTCCCGCAAGCGGCTCCCATTATCAGCCATTTATCATCTTGGAAACGAGGCTATCGCTCGCGTCGAACAAGTGAAAGATCTTGGCGTGATTCTAGACACACAGTTGAATTTCAAGACTCACACTAACTACATCGTCGACAAAGCCTCCAGATGTCTGGGTCTTCTTTTTCGCATGACGAAAGACTTCAAGGATGTCTACTGCTTGAAGAGTCTTTATTGTAGTTTGGTTCGATCGACCCTTGAATATGCCTCGGCTGTATGGTGCCCATATTATCAAAACGGCTCAGAGCGTATTGAGGCCATCCAACGGCGTTTTTTGCGATACGCTCTCCGACAGCTCAACTGGCACGACCCGTTCCGACTTCCCAGCTACGAGAGCCGCTGTCGTCTAATCGACATCGACACGCTGCAAGCCCGCCGGACCGCCACACGAGCCTCGGTCGTTGCGGATCTGCTCTCATCGAGAATAGACTGCCCCGTATTGTTAGAGGAACTTCGACTCAACGTACAGCCACGAGTTCTGAGGAATCGTGATCTTCAGCTCTTCGTCCCTCTCCGGCTGAACAATTATGGGGCCAACACAGCTCTAATCGGTGTTATAAAAACATTTAACCGCTACTCCGGGTACTTCGACTTTGACGTTTCGCGTGATGTATTCCGAAGAAAAATTCTTAGAGTTTTAAGTTTAACGTAGATTACCGCTTGTATGTACATTGTCCTAAACTATAGTTTTTCATTTGGATCAATATGTGATCCGTTGATTTATCTATATATGGTCGGGATTCGACCAGACCGAGCTGAACGCCATCAGGATTTTTTCGAGACACTTGAACTTCATGTCCAAATATTTTCATCTAGAAACACAATCTTTGATGTTAATGAACTAGAATCATTAGTTTATAATTCAAATAATTCATTTTAATCATTTGTATTCGGTTTTGCGATCTAGGATATGAATAACTCGAGATTTAGTTTCAGGTGTTTTTAAATTTTCTAATGGCGCTCAGTTCGGTCTGGTCGAAGGCAGGCCATATATAAAAATGAATTTCTGTCTGTCTGTCTGTCTGTCTGTTCCCTATAGACTCGGAATCTACTGAACCGATTTGCGTGAAACTTGGCAGGTGGGGGTATTGGAGGCAGGGGAAGGTTCCTATTGTGGTTTGAGACCCCTCCCTCTCTCATGAAGGGGGGGAGGGGCCTCCCAAACAAAAGACAATTTTTTGCATAACTCGAGAACCCATCAAGCAAATGGTATCATATTTGGCATGGGGTGGTATTTGGGAACGAGGAATATTTCAATGAATATTTGACACCCCTCCCTCCTTTCAGTGGCGTGATAGGAAGGGGGGGATGGGGGCTACCTTACAATTTTTCATTTAACTCGAGAACTAATCAAGATATTGGATCCAAATTTGGCATGGGAAGGTATTTGGATACGAAAAATATTTCAATGATTATTTGAGACCCCTCCCTCTTTCCAGTTGAAAGGGGGAGGGGCCTCTTTCATATTTTTTTATATAGTTCAAAAACTAATAAAGCAAATGGAACCAAATTTGGCATGGGAGGGTATTTGGATACGAAAAATATTTCTATGATTATTTGAGACCCCTCCCTCTTTCCAGTAGGGAGATATAAAGGGGGAGGGGCCTCTTTTATAGTTTTCAACATAACTAAGAAAGTAATTAAGCAAATGGAACCAAACTTGGCATGGGCGGGTATTTGGGAACGTGACATGTTCTAATGATTGTTTGAGACCCCTTCCTTCTTGCAGCGGGGAGGAAGGAAAGAGGGAGGGGAATTTCATACAATTTTTACTGCATAACTAAAGAACTACAACAGCAAATTGAACCAAATTTGGCATGGAACGATATTTGGGTACGAGAAATGCTTCTATGAATATTTGGTATCCCTCACTCTTTCGAAGAGGTGGATGAAAATGGGGAGGCGAGGTCTCCCTTACAATTTTCAGTATAACTGGATCAAGCAAATTGAACCATATTTGACATGTGAGTGTATTTGGATACGAGAAGTGTTTCTATTATAAATTGAAGCCGTACCTTTTAAGCGGTAAGATATAAAGGAAAAAGGGGGGGGGGGGGTTTCCTGTTTTTTGCATAACTCAAGAATTAATCGAGCAAATGAAACCAAATTTACTTACTGTACTTCCTTTCAAGTTTATACATAACTCAAAAATTTACTCCATAAATAAAACCAAATTTGGCATGGCATGGAATATAGGAAGGGAAGAGGGAAGCTTACATTTAACTTTTGTTTTACAAAATCCGAGAAATGGACAATACTTAACATGGAAAATCATTTTGGTATGACATTATGATTGTTTGACACATCATCCTTCTTTCAGTGAGAAGGTACATGGGAGGAGGGAGGTGAGCCCAATACAATTTTGTTAGCATATGTTCTCAATTTATGCTTACGAAGCCAACAAATGGAAACAAATATGGCATGGAAAGGTACTTGGTTACGAGATATGTTTCTACGATTGTTATAGTATAGACTCTTATGCTTTACAGTGTAGAGAGGGAAAGAAAGAAAGGGGCTCCATACAATTTTTGTTGTAAAGCTTAAATACTTATCAACCAATGGAATTATATTTGATATAAGAAGATTTTTGGGAACGAAAAAAATGTTTATTAAAGATTACAATCTCCATTCAGCAGGGGGTGAAGGAAAGGACAGGGGGGGGGGCTCTTTAATCAGTTTTTTAGCATAAATCCAGAACATATCAAGCAAAAACAACCATACTTTATGAGTTAGATTATTTGCGAACGATTTATTTGGGACCCTTCTTTTTTAGGGCGAAACTTAAGGAAACAGATGAAAATTATCAGATCTTTAAAACAAATTTATAAATCAAGATTCAGAATATAAGTTATGGTTTGTGTTGCAATTTGAAACTCCAGCTGAAGCTCTCATTTTATAGTGGTTGCTTATTAATTTCGTCATAATTTGATTTTAAATAATACCAAAAACAATAAAAATTTGAATGATTTCAGAAAATCTTTTTATTCTGAAAGGTGTAGCAAAGCACACCGGGTCAGCTAGTAATATAATAAATAAAACATTAAAACATATCCGATTTCAACCATTTCATCCGAGTTTGAGTAACGCTTTTTACGACCTTTCACTTGCGTTAGTTGGAATTACGATTCGCAGTAACATTTTTAATGACTTGAGTTATCATTTTTAATGCGATTTCATGTTTGCTGGGGAGTTGGGCTACATACATACAAGGTACAGAACTTCCCAAATCGCGATGAGCGGCAACAATCGGCCGCTAAAGCTACGAGAAGATGCTGACAAAATATGGCTGCTGTGTGATGGACGACGAAACGTATAGAAAAACCGATTTCAAGTAAATTCCGGGGTTGAAGTTTTTCACCGGTAAGTTTCGCAAGTTCGATGT
The DNA here is from genome assembly GCF_029784155.1 of Uranotaenia lowii. NCBI lineage: Eukaryota > Metazoa > Arthropoda > Insecta > Diptera > Culicidae > Uranotaenia > Uranotaenia lowii. Next base: position 71,084,716 of record NC_073692.1, on the reverse strand, counting down.
GGTTGACAAATTTAAGAAGAAGAAAATGTCGAAGTTCGCCTCCAAACATTTCGTTTGGCAGGCCATCTGCTCTTGCGGACTGAGAAGTGAGCCTTCCGTGACAAAGGGCACAGTAAATGGCGAGATCTACAAATCTGAGTGCCTCGAGAAGTGTCTTTTGCCGTTCTTCAGCAGCACGACGAAGCTTCGCTATTTTGACGAGATTTGGCATCATGTCAATATTCCAAACATGTTCTGGTGTGGTATGAGGTAAATTCTGTCCATTTTGCTACAAAGGACATGAACAACTGTCCGGAGCTGTGCCCGGTGGAGCAGTACTGGGCAATATAAAGCGGAAACTTCGGAAGAGCAAGGAGACAGTCAAAGACGAGAAGGACATGTTTAGAAAATGGATAAAAGACTGAGAAACTGGTACCGAATGACACTGTTAAGACTTTGATGGAGGACATCAACCGAAAATGCACCCAATTTTACACTTAAGGCTCAATCGATTAACTTTTGTTTTGATTTTTGAAGCAAATATATGTATAAAACTACCCTAAAACTTTGGTTTGATTCTAAACATTATAAGAAAATTGGCATGACATTTTCGGTGTCGCAATAATATCGTGTTCGCCCTTTAGAATCGCAGTTTTGAATATTATTTGGAAATGAGGTCAAATTAATTTTAGAAATTTTGGTTCCGTATTACCAAAATCAAAGTTGTACTTCTGTTTTCAAATCTAGTATTCTGTATCCAGTTCAGGATTCTTTATTTGCAGTTCGAATAATCATTTGGAAAAAGAAACCAAAAATATTTTTTTGAAATTCTGGTTCAAATTGGATTTTGGATAGAGATGTACCGAATATTGGCGCCGGATAGTTGAGCTAAGTATTACTTAAAATTTTGACTTTGAATGGCTGAAATTTTAAGGATTTTATTTTCTTTAGAAGTTTTATTTGCTTCAAATCTCTTATTCAAAAAATCTGTGCCAAAAGATGAATTAAAAAAATGGCTATTTTTTCAACCATAACTCTGTTGAACCCTTAAGCCCACCGATACAAAACAAATCCTACTCCAGTAAGGTTTCGAAAGAATGCAATTGTTCAGTCAGTGAGCTAGAAGTTTTCTTTTTCGTTTCCACTCGAAAAAATGCCATTTATAGTTCCATCCCGAAGCTCAAGTATCCTCCAGCAAGCAAAAGTATTGGGCCAGCAAAAGTATCCCTCGTCAAAATCCCTTGCCGTGGTAAAAACAGAATCAACGGTAAAAAGTTTTTTGCTCGAACGAGGAATTATAACTACGACGACGGGGGAAAAACAGCCTTCGAGACAAACTTTTTTAGGGATTCGAGCTATCACCACCCACCTGACTGCCTGCATGTTAGTTACAGCTACATTTGGGAGAAATTTTTGTTTGCTGTTTTTCGGGTAAGAAAAAAGTTATCTTCAGGGAAAATGGGGTCGAGTGAATTGAAGTTTTAAATTTGACTATGGGTGATTTCAAAAAGTTAAGCTATGTAAGAATAACTTAAAAATTTGAATTTTCAATGTTTATAGAACTTACTGTCTTGAACCGATTGACATCGTTATAATAATTATTAGATTACTTAGATATTTATACTTCAGTCTTTGGTTTGGCTTAGCGAAGATGAAAAAGTTCTGACAACCCACAGTTAAAATGGAAAAATTTCCCTCAAGCGATGCTGGGATCCTTCAAATTTAGATCATTTGTAGGAGAGTTTTTTCTCCTCTGATTGGATCCCCCTCCAGCAGGGGTCGGCAACCTTTTGAGTACGTGAAACAAATTCCTATAATTGGCAATGGAAGAGTCGAACCATTTGACAAACAAAAAACAGTTCCATTTATATACAATAAATTTTTTTTCAAGATTTTTAACATTTTCGAAACTTTTGTTCTCTTTGTCATTTTTGAAACTTTTTTTGACATTTTTGACATTTTTGACATTTTTGACATTTTTGACATTTTTGACATTTTTGATATTTTTGACATTTTTGACATTTTTGACAATTTTGACATTTTTGACATTTTTGACATTTTTGACATTTTTGACATTTTTGACAATTTTGACATTTTTGACATTTTTGACATTTTTGACATTTTTGACATTTTTGACATTTTTGACATTTTTGATATTTTTGACATTTTTGACATTTTTGACATTTTTGACATTTTTGACATTTTTGACATTTTTGACATTTTTGACATTTTTGACATTTTTGACATTTTTGACATTTTTGACATTATTGACATTTTTGACATTTTTGACATTTTTGACATTTTTGACATTTTTGATATTTTTGACATTTTTGACATTTTTGACAATTTTGACATTTTTGACATTTTTGACATTTTTGACATTTTTGACAATTTTGACATTTTTGACATTTTTGACATTTTTGACATTTTTTACATTTTTGACATTTTTGAAATTTTTGACATTTTTGACATTTTTGACATTTTTGACATTTTTGACATTTTTGACATTTTTGACATTTTTGACATTTTTGACATTTTTGACATTTTTGACATTTTTGACATTTTTGACATTTTTGACATTTTTGACATTTTTGACATTCTTGACAATTTTGACATTTTTGACATTTTTTACATTTTTGACATTTTTGACATTTTTGACATTTTTGACATTTTTGAAATTTTTGACATTTTTGACATTTTTGACATTTTTGACATTTTTGACATTTTTGACATTTTTGACATTTTTGACATTTTTGACATTTTTGACATTTTTGACATTTTTGACATTTTTGACATTTTTGACATTTTTGACATTTTTGACATTTTTGACATTTTTGACATTTTTGACATTTTTGACATTTTTGACATTTTTGACATTTTTGACATTTTTGACATTTTTGACATTTTTGACATTTTTGACATTTTTGACATTTTTGACATTTTTGACATTTTTGACATTTTTGACATTTTTGACATTTTTGATATTTTTGACATTTTTGACAATTTTGACATTTTTGACATTTTTGACATTTTTGACATTTTTGACATTTTTGACATTTTTGACATTTTTGACATTTTTGACATTTTTGACATTTTTGACATTTTTGACATTTTTGACATTTTTGACATTTTTGACATTTTTGACATTTTTGACATTTTTGACATTTTTGACATTTTTGACATTTTTGACATTTTTGACATTTTTGACATTTTTGACATTTTTGACATTTTTGACATTTTTGACATTTTTGACATTTTTGACATTTTTGACATTTTTGACATTTTCGACATTTTCGACATTTTTGACATTTTCGACATTTTTGACATTTTTGACATTTTTGACATTTTTGACATTTTTGACATTTTTGACATTTTTGACATTTTTGACATTTTTGACATTTTTGACATTTTTGACATTTTTGACATTTTTGACATTTTTGACATTTTTGACATTTTTGACATTTTTGACATTTTTGACATTTTTGACATTTTTGACATTTTTGACATTTTTGACATTTTTGACATTTTTGACATTTTTGACATTTTTGACATTTTTGACATTTTTGACATTTTTGACATTTTTGACATTTTTGACATTTTTGACATTTTTGACATTTTTGACATTTTTGACATTTTTGACATTTTTGACATTTTTGACATTTTTGCTGTTTTACCGTTTTGCCATTCCAGCCATCTTTGACATTGATGATATTTTTGACATTCTCTGATAACTTTGTACATTTTCAAAATTTTATACATTTTGAATCAGAAAATTTTGCATGTGTTTTATGGTTGCCGACTCCTTTATGCTCCAAACCATTAGCAAGATGGAGGCAGCACAAACCCAACTTGTGGAAGTAACTTGCAAAACTATTTTCAAACCCTCGCTCCACCACCTGGTACCAGCTGCTTTGCTCTGCACCGGGATCGCATCACTTCTAGGAGTCCAATTCGATGCACAATTTCCCATCCACCCGTGGCTGATTTGGGTTGGTCCCGCAATCCCGGGGCTCAGGTGTTGCATTCCGGTTCTTCTTGGGGCTTTCTTCCAGTGTCGTCTTATCTTGGACTCGCCGGGGAAAACTCGGCAAAGGATGTCAATTTGTCAGAGCAAAGTAGTTTTCTACGAAAGTGTTCGGAATCGATCGATGGAAATGGCATAGAAACAATCAAACTGCTTGAAAGTGAGTGGAAGAGCTTCTCATTCAACCATTTATAAAATGAAAAGCTTTTTCGCTTGTGGAAGAACTGGAAAAACTATACAGTAATTGTTATTTTTGATTTTTTTCTAAAAACCTTTAACCTTTAGCAACTTTTTATGTTCTCAAGTTTTTAAAGAATGTTATTTTAGATAAATTGTGACATGAGCTTATGAGTGAGAGCCAGATGAAATGTAGGTCCACATTTCACTCATCTGCTTTTCTCCCCTCATGAAGTAGCAGAACAGAGAGACCATTAAATCCTGACATTAGTCATGAAAACAAATGGCCCGAACTCTCGAGAAGTAAAATACGTGTTCTACTGCTGCTTTCTATCTAGTCGAACTAACAGAAAGAAATACATCTTGCTGTAAAGTCGTTCATCTTCATAAAAGAAAATCTGTATCCGTGCTGCTACAATTGTTGTTTCCCCATTTTCTTTCCGGCTACCTTGTAGCTAGTACCGCACTTAATGTGCGATTGCTTTCAGTTCCATTTGGAGTTGGAATCCAAGTCTGAACTGAACTAAAGGAGGCTGACAACACACCTTGCTAGTAGCTAGTACAGTGGCCGATTTCCCGCTTAATGCTTTTGCGCTCCCACCTTTGAACTTTCACCCCAATGCCCACCTGCCAAGTGCGAAGGCCAGGGGCGTCGACTTAAGGTAGATAGTTTCAATCTTGCTTCAAAGTATTTTTTTACTTAAAAGAAATCACATGGGAAGTTATAGAAGATATAGTGATAGGCATCAAAGAAGCACACCTTGAATTTAGAGTTATGTATTTATATAGTTGGATAACAACATTAAGGATAAACAGTGAAGATAAACAGTTATAAAAAATATGTTGAAGAGCTTTTGACAAACAGCTTTCTACACAAATCGTAAACACATTACCAAACATGGAACACAAAATTAACATTGGTGAAAATTCATCAAAAATATCATTTTTGCTGCTACATTCATCGAAGTAGTCCAGCAGTAGAGAACAAATCGTGGTATAAATACGAGAAATATTGCGAAGTCTCAACACATCAACATTTAAACTTTTTTCAATCGAAAAAAAGACCTCAAGGTTGCGGGTTTTCCGAATGCTATTCCCACATCTAAAAGGCTCGCTGTTGCAAGCAAAGTCTATAAAGCCCATATTTTTGTCAATCTGTGTTGGTGTGAGAAAAGTTACCTAAATGCCAAAATTCCCGCTATTTGTTACTTGTGTTTTACCTGGAGAATAGATGGAGAACTTTTGAAGTGAAAATACGCAGATTGAGGTGCTAGAAATGGATTCGTTTTTTTTTATAATTCCATGGAAGGAAGAAGCTCTGTTGAAAATCTAGAAGTTATTTCTTCACGTTACTTTAAAGAAAGAAATTAAAATAGGGGTGAGGCACTGAAAAAGACAAATGTAGATTCCGTCGGAAAATTTCATTCGAAGAAAAATTGAACCTTAATACGAAATCGATGGTTTGCCTTTCAAGGATAATACAAAAAAAATACAAATGATCAGAAGAATTTCGTTCTTGATATAGGAGAGATCTATGAATTTGGAACGAAGTGATTTGACGTCGTTTTTCCTTGCAGCCCCTGAAATTGAGACGATGTGTTGCAACCTGTCGTTTGCTTGGAGATCTTCTATGTATTATGTCTTCCTAAGCCGATCTTTTTGTACGCACCAACTGATGCGTTCGTCAAAGTCTGGGGGAGGAAGACTGAATAAAAAAAGAAAAAAATCTTTCAAACGTCAAATTTCTCTCATCAATCTACCGACCAGTGCGAAGGGTCAAAATTTTACTTTCTTATTTAGTGATTTTTAATAAAACTTGTTTGATGCTGAAAAGCACTTGTTTTGCATAAAACAATGATTTAATTAGGTTTTGTTTTGCTTTAGCAAATTCTTGCATGATCAGGCGTATTGAGTCGCTCAAATTTCTTCAAAATTTTGAAGCTGATAAATAAAAATGTTTTGATTAATGGTTGTTCTAAAAAATATAGAACAAATTCATTTCTTATACGATATGCAGTAATTTTTTTTAAGCCACCCCCCTTATTGAAACCAGTTTTAGTTCATAAATACAGGAAAAAATCAGACGTGATGTTTCTTAGACGAAACTTTTCATAGTTAGTCCTAAATATGCTAAGGATTTAAAAAATAGATTTTCAATTTCAAGCAATTTAAGAGTGATATAAGCTCTTATTTTAAATATAAATACTAAAAATAGGTTAAAAAAATGCATTCAAAAAATTTATGCGCTGGCAAAACTACATGACAAAGATATAAAAAAATTGTTTCAATTTAGTTATCGACTTTCTCGAGGACCGCGAGTAATTTTGACTTTGGAGGAAAAAGTGATAATAGTTTCCGTTTTGTCATTTTTGTTCCAATTCAACAAAAAATGGAAATTTTGAACTAAATTTAATGAACAAAATGAATCTTTCATATTTCTTGAGGCACCAGTCAAAACGTTTTGTAGACTTCGGCAAGGTTGGGAAATAAGTTGAAATCCTAAATATCAAATTCTCAAAAACTTTTTTGAATGATGTCAGATTTATTATTTAGATATTATTTAATTTGTTAAAGCGTTGTGTTTCTGAAACTAAAATATCTAAGCAAAATTGATTGAATGAAAGACAACAGAAAGGTTTAAAATCTGTTGTACGTATTCAAGTAGGTTTATTTTTGGAGTTTAAAAAAAATATATTTTAATTTCTTTTTGAAATCGATTGATTTGAATTTAGGAACCCAAAATATTCCAAAATCAATTAAGTATTAAAACATAGAAAACATAAATGACTTTCCCTTCTGTAACTTTCAATCATAACTTGAATTCCATTTTCATACTTAAATATACATTTTTGAATTTTAAGATTTTAGAAATAAGGTTGGTAAAATTTAGAAAACAGAAATGAGCTTCTGAATTCAGAATAACATTCATAATTATATGGTTAATTATTTAGAATTATAATTCAAAATCATTGAGCTAAATCTTAAGCATTTTGCCTTCCGATTTAGACAATTAAAAACATAGTTTAAAAGTTTTCTGTATTAAAATGAAAAGATGCTCAACAAAATGCTATTCAAATGTGACAAACTTTTAAAATTTGTCCTAAGGTTGTTAGGTTGCGGCCAACAAAATTTCATGTTTTCATCTAGTGTGAGTTATTTAGCCTTTAATAATAATTTTATATCTAACAAAAAAAAAACTTAGCAATCTAGATCAGAGATGAGCAATTCACGGCCCTCGAGACCCCAATGTGCGGCCCGCGAAGCCTTTCCGAATTGGATTATTTTCGTAATTTTTGCCTGCGGTAGTTCGTTAGATATCATAAAATACCAGCCAATAAACCATAAATAGTTGATACGGCGACTCGTTTAAATATGTAATTTACGTGATTCTGTTTGCATTTATCCCTCAATCATTCATATTGGTAACTTTTTTCCAGAAATGTAACATTCAATGTGTTTTTCAAAGGGATAAGTGCAATATCATTGTCAGAAATGAAATATTGGAGTTTATTCTTATTTAAAATAAAATTTTCCTAATTTTTCTTGAGCTTTTTTAAATTCAAAATCGATAACTAAATGAAAGTCGGCAAACGCAAATTAAAAAAAATCGGAAGAATATTTATGAGCACATAATGATGATTTTCATATTTTTGTCAAAGATAAAGTTGTATGATAAATTAACTCAGCAGAATTTTTTTTTTGAAAACATTATTATTTTATCAAATTGGAAAAAAATGCTTATTTCGTTAGCAATTGAATTAAAACTCAGCATGAAAAGTGCCGGAAAAAAAATTTGCATTCATGATAAAACCCTGTATTGTAATTTTGTATTTGATTCAAAAAATCTGTGGAAATATTCTCTGATGTTATACCTAACGTTGACAAATTCAGTCTTTTCACTTGGTAAATAACAATTCATATTCAAAACGTGAAGATATTTTTTTCAACAGGCCTTTGAAATCCTTTCCCAGTGGCACTAAAGTTTAATTAATAAAATCTATTAAAAAATGCTAAAAAACAATAAAGAATGTAGACTCTCCTAAAATTTGCTTGGGAATCTGTGAGATATTTTTGTTATTCCGAGGATTTCAGCATATTTGGTTGACACGTTATATTAAGAATGTTTTTCGCGAATTGCAGGAAAAAAAAATCAGGGCTTCGTAGGGCCAATTTTAACTGTGGATTTTTTTGGAAATACGTACAGGAAACCGAAATTTAGATCAGTGAATTTGAACCACAAAAATAAAAAAAAATATATATCTCTAGTATTTTAGTTATTGTTGTGATATAGATACATAGCTCCAGAAGACTTTTAAAGAAATTAATGAGTAGATACCGCCAGTTAAGATAAAAATGGCCTATATGGAAAGGCGTTAAACGTGTTTGTGCATCGTACGTTTTTAAGGAAAAATGTGATGCAAATGATGTCTATGTTTCGGTATGAGCCGTTTCAAATAAACGAATTATAAAATAAAAATGTCTATATTTGGAAGAACGAATGTTTGCGAAGAAGTTAAAGTTAATTGACAAAGTTTTTTTTCAAAGATTTAAAATAAGTGATTTGAAATAAAAAAAAATCGCTTAATATTTTTAATTATTACGATTTAGTTTTTGCTTATCTAGCAAATCTATTTGTTATTATCTATAGAGTTCGATAAATGATTGACGAGTTTTAATTCATATTAGCGCGGCCCGCCGAGAATGTTTTTAAATAAAACTGGCCCGTTGGTTCAATAGGTTTCTCGCCCCTGCTCTAGATAAAGTTCAATTAATGAAATAGATTGTCAATTTGTGAATAATGAATACGTTAAAATCATCAAAACTGATTTCCAAATAGCATATTAAGCGATAAGCTTACATAGAAAACAATAATATAAGTTTTTGGCTTTGATTGAAACAGATTTACTGATTGTTAAACACAAAATATGATTTACGTATGGAAGCATTCGTCCAAAATTTTATAGAAATCGCATTTTAAGGTTCATGCTTGAAATATTGTACATCGCATAACTTTTGATCTCATTAATAGAATATTCAAAAATTTCAGAGATGTTAACTTTATATTTCAACAATCACTCTGCAAAATTTCAATAAAAAGCGTTGCGTAATTTCTGAGATATCGCAGTTTGAATGGTGTTAGTCCAAGAAGCCCGATTTTCGTAGAGTCACTGTATCTCTGGCCACACAATTTTTAGAAATCTCAAATTTCGTGATATGATAGTGTGATAGTTGATCTATCTCACGCAGAAAATTTGATTGAAAAATATCATCAGAGAAAAAAGTTATGGAAGTTGAAAATCAAAATGACAGAGCGCGAGCTTCCAATTTCTATACAATTATGAACGGTTTCATCTACAGTCTTATTTTCGAAGCATGTTTTTCGGTTTTTTTCTTAGACTTTGAATAATGGAAAACTGAAGTATTGTAGATGAACAATGTCTGATAAACACATTTTAGTTACATTACGAAGTTTCCAAAGCTATAAGATTTGTAAAATTCAGTTGGGAAACAAGAGAGATATATTGGTTTAAAGCGAGTAGTGTCAAGTTGACACTCAAAGTCTTATCAGGAAGTTTTTTTCCTGGGTTTTCAGGGCGCATCCATAAAAAGTGATGATGTAAAATTAAAGGTTTCAAGAATTTATTTAGGATCTCTTCCAATAGTGTCCAATAGTGTCAGATTGATACTCAAAAACGGATTAGGGTTACGAAAGGAAGCAGGAAACGTTTTTTATTTTTTTCAAAAAAAAGTCAATATTCAAAATATCGTTGGTCTGTAGAAGAGTGTCCGTCCCGGGATTTCCCGGGCGGGAATTCCCGGGAATTTGAAAAATTCGAGAATTCCCGATTCCCGGGAATCATAGTTTCATTCCCGGGAATTCTCGACATGTATGAAATTATTTCTCTGGAAAAGCCTGACAGCCTCCCAAATCATTCTTATTGTTCTTTTTGAAAATGTAGTCATACAAAACTCATTGAGGATATTCCGATTCCTGTGGCAGTAGACATTTTGCAGCCAATGCAATGTTGTGCAATTTTTTATTCAAATAGATAAGTTTGAAAAGATTATATGAATTTCCACATCGTTTTCATTGAACGAAAAACCCACAACACTTCGCGTAGCGCAGGTAGGCAGATTGTGTTTTATCGAAAGTAATATGTATGCACTTGTTTTCCTCTGATTTTGAATGCCAGATGAATTTCAAAATCTCAAAATGAAGGATACATTGTATTTTTTTTTTCATATGAAGAGCAAATATGTAAAATTTGCAGAAAAACGAAAAAAGGTTGGAATTATCGACAAATAAAAATAATTTTTTTACTACCCCTATTTGCACGAATGAATTTCTTCATTTGACATATTCGAGTTATTTGATAGTTCGTTTGACTGTTTTTAATTTATCATTGTTTAAAACAGTTTGATTTATTTAATTAAAAATAAGTTAAAAACATTATGGAGAGTACATTTTGAACAAATTATGTGCTTGTATGCACGGAAGGTTCGATAACCTATGTATATTTGAATCAAAGTACATATATTTTACATGTTTTTGAATATTTCCCGGGTTCCCGGGAATTCCCGGGAAACAGGCCACCAGATTTCCCGATTCCCGGGAATAGAAAATTGGCCGGGAAATGGACACTCTAGTCTGTAGTAAGGTCCAGGCCCGTGCGAAGGACCCGTCCATGGGGAGGGGTTTTTTCAAAACTAAAAATTTAGCTAGCTAAAATAACAATACCAAAAAATGCAAAAAATAAGAAAAATTATTTCTAAAATCATTTTTTAAGGTTCTCATTAACATCACACAAACTTAAAAAAATAATAAATTTCACTGATACGATTCAAAATCTATCAGAATCAAAATTTTAAATCAATAAATAAAATAAAACCACGATTTTAAATTAAATTTTCGATAAGAAAAAAAGCTCCATTTTGAACTTTAAAGATTTTATTCAAAACACAAAGATGATGATTAAATTGATTTTGATAAAAAAGGAATTTTTTTATTTTTATTTCAAGAGCGCCAGTGATTAAAGTAAAGATACAATTTTTCGATCTTTCCAAAGATTCATTAAAAACATGGATCGATTTGAGGAAAAATGATATACAATAATTAATGAAACGATTATATATTTTTAAGCGCAGTTAAAGTAAAGCTTGAAATTTTCAGCTTTGAATATTTTGACGCCGCCAATTGAAATATTGGGTACTGCTAGAAATAGCTTAGCTTAGCTTGATTGACTACTCACATCCACCTGAATCAGTGAACCCGAAATGCTCTGTTACTATTTGAAAAAAAAAAGATCTTCATAGAAATGGTTTTTCCTTATTTAATTGTTGATTAGTGATATGATTGTTCATCTTTTATTGTTTGAAAATAAATGCATTTCGAATACCATGATCGCAGGCGTGGCTCAGTGGAACGAATTCCACATCGCCAATGGTTGCTACTCCGTGATTGACCGAGGCCACCAATTTTGTTCAAAGGTCAAATGAAAGGTGTCTGGGACTGACAGCACATTCACAATGCCCAAAACTGATGCTCTCTCTTTAATCATCAATAACGGCGCAGGCCACGTCCTAGTAGTCAAAAGATAGTTTGGAAAAGAGAGAAAGGGATTAAAGAAATAATTCGTGCTTTAGGACCGAGGTCACCTCTGCATCCTAGCAAATAATGTTTTGGGAGTGTGGGTTAAAGGATATGATCAGGAAACACTTTTGACCAGTGCGATCTAGTAAACCAAGAAAATCTGCTAAAACTGAAACCATAATTTATTGCCTAATTGTTTGCATTTACATCACTTTTTTACATAGGTTTTTTGTTAATCAAAATATTCAAAACAAATATTTATTTTCAAGGATTTCCTAAAAATATCTCGTATTTCTCATCAATTAAAAGGGCCATTATAAAAGAAATGTCTAATCGCTAAAATTCTTTAAAAGCCTTAATTTTTCAACTACTGTTCAACACATATTTGACTTTTTTTCTTGACTGTGTGAGCTTACTAATTTATATTTCCAAAATTAATGAATTTGTAGGTACATATACTAATCACTCTCAACATGTCATGGAAATCTTTTTATTTTTCAATAAGCTCATCTGAACAAAAAAATTTTGTTAGCAAATATATGGTCAATATTTTGGAAATGGTAAAATTATGCATTTAAATGTGAAGACTATTGATTCCAAATATTTTAATGTGATGTTTTTCGATTTGTAGGTTTAATCAGCTCTGAGAACTCAATTTTCTCAACGATAATCAAAACAATTATTTTTCATTTTTGTTGTGTTATATTGATTTTTGTCAAAGTTGTTAGTCCTATCTTCTTTACTACAATCTCATGCAAAAAGCAAATTACTTTTGAATAAAATCTTTAGAATGGTTAACCCTACTATCAACTATGATCTACTCAAAACAAAAATAGGAACTAACGATAATAATATGTTAGAATGAATTTGTTAAGTTGGATCTCATTGGAATTTTTATAAAGAGGCAAAGTAAGAGAACCAATTTGGATAAAAAAACAACACATTTGAAAGAATGCTTTTAAGAAATGGACCTTTAACAGACAACAGGAACAAGATTCGGCTGTGGCCCAGACACATTGAAAGAAAAAAACGCTAGACCAAAATTGTTAATCTAAATCCATCAAAAGTCTTGTGCCCATGCACCTCTACTAAGGCTCGCCAGCGTTCAAGTAATGAAAATATATAAAAACAGATACTTAGCTTCGATTTGTCGGAACTCCATTCCAAATATCCAATTTTTATTCATCCAGCTGAATGTACTGCTCCATTGTTTTGGTTGCCTTTCTGCACTTTGCCTGTTCCTCTAGATCCCGGTCCATTGTAAATAATCACCGAAGTCGTTAAAAGACTTTATAATTTTTCAATTTGAAATTTTCACCATTTTGACAATCGAAAAAAAAACGCTTCCTTTCAACTCTACCAAAGCCTGCTACTTGAAATATTGGGTACTGCTAGAAATGGATAAAAACAAGAAACTAAGTTTTTCTCATTTAAAGTTTAGATATATTGGCAAGATTTTGTTTTCTGGAAACAAAACAATAACTCAGAGTTGATAAACAAAGACAAACTTATAAAAATAATTCTAATAATTGTATTATTTGACTATAAAATTCGTTAAATTAATGTGAAAATTTAAAACAGCAATAAAATGAAATTTGGTGAATTTATTTGAAAATAAAAATAAACAGATAGTTCAATAAAATTTATGTTCTATCAGTTAAAACATTTCAGGAGTACTTGTTGTCAAAATACTGTCAAATTTTCGGTTTGTAATTAAGTCAATTGCATTATCCAAGGTTTTATGAGATTTTCATTAGGGCCGACTAAAAAATTTTGAATCCTTGAGCTCCTCCATATTCCTCACATATTTGCAGCTCATGGACTGATTAAAACTTCTCATGATAACTTTAGACAAATCTGGCAAAAATATCCGTTAGATTTAGAATATATTTTAGAACTAGATAATGATCTGGCACTTCGGAAAATGATTCTTTCTCTTAGTGATCCCTTCCAATTTTTTTTTGGAGACTTACATTATGGCATTATATATCTGAAAAATAAAGTAAAAATACATAAATTCCACCGTAAATGGGATCAGTACACTGTATAGCCGTTCTGTGTTGCAATTTTCATTCATTATGACTTTTTGAATATTGCTTTTTCGCAAAAATCCAATGCATACCATGAGACTGTCCCCTCTGAAGCATCAGTTGTGATCTGATCCTGATCTTCTAAAATAAACTCCTAGTTGGAAAACACCACATAATCCGAATTTTTTCTCAAATTTATCATGGTCTTCCAAAAAATCCGGTGGCCGAACAGAACTTAGCCTTCAGAGGGGACAGTCTCATGGTATGAAAGGCAAAATTAAAATAATAATATTAAAAAATAACTACACAGAACTGCTGAACAGTGTTCTGATCCCATTTTTTGCGAATGCTATGGACGTTAACATTATCTATTTGCTGCCATAATTAATTTCCCTAAGAAAAATTGGAGAAGTTGTAATTTGAGGAATATAATATAGGGTTTTGATCGGATCTTACTTGAAATTGTCTCAAAAACATGATACAATTATAAAATTGATCCTACCCAAAACTGCTCCACTGGCTCAGCAACAAACATCGAAGGAGAAAAGCGTAACCCACATCTATTCAAGTAAAACTTTCACCTATTCGAAAAGTAACGATTGCTCCCATCAAAACAAATGGGTCTTTGGCAAAGCGAAAGCAGATCGACTTCGACGATGAATAAAAAGAAGGATTAAGGCTTTCTTCCTTTGGGTTTGGGTTTGGGTAGGTACACTACGTATGTATGTAGGTAACGGCAGAGCGTTTCTCTTGGTTTTCTCATTCATTCATTTGGCCATTTGTCTGTCTTTTGGCTCTTATCGAAATTTTATGTGTTTCGTACTGTTTTTTTTTTATTTCATGTTCAGAAGGAAAATGCGGGAGGGTAAAGAAAACAACAACCACCTCGAAAGAAGAAAGCACACAGCATCATTTTGTTTGAGATCCTTTTGCCTTTCCTCCCATTTTCCCTTCGCTTCATCAAGAAAGCATAAAAAAAGTTGCCAGAAGAATACACACACCTTCCGAGAAAACAGCCAAGTTGGAGGCCTTCCGCTCAACTTCTTCTAGGTACCTACCTAACCCAATTCGTGTCCCGGGCTTCACAATTCCGATACCAATATACAAAATGGTGATTTTCTTTGTTCAACCAAGTCTTCCCGAAACGACCTCGTTCGTTTGCTCGCTTCTTCTGAAGATTTCTTTCGACCCCTGCCCTCAACCCTGGTACTCAATCCGCACCGTTTCATCAGCACCGCACCGGGATTCGAAATTGGATTGTATTGTCTATGGAAATGGGAAAATAATTGCACGTTAAGGTGGTTATCGCAAATAACCGGGTTTTGAACCTCGTCTGCAAGATGGAAAGGTTTTTCTGGGTAGGAGGGGATGTTCAGTCAGCTTATCATTATGAGATATTGTAGGCTGAAATCGGACAAGACAAAAGTCTATTCACAAGCTGCTCGATGATGCTTTTGTTTCCGCCCAATTCAATGGCAGCTGATTGATGATGCAAGGAGCAGATTTGGAACGGGATTTCTTTTAGATAGAGGCTAATGATTTTTTTCTGTATTAAAGTGTACTTTCCCTAATATACGTTATAGTTCCATTTGTTTTGAACAGGAGTTTTCTATCTAAACCTTACGATCATTTTTTAATTTACTCATTTGTTTACAAAGTTAAATATTCGTTGGATTTTCATAGAAGAACTGAAGGAGAGAGAAAATCTAGGGGAGAATTAGGATACTTGATCCCCTTTTCTTATTTTCATCACATCTTTTTGGGAAAATTTATCAACTCGCCGTCTTTTGCATTTTCTGATATCGTGTTATTTCAAGTTGGAACGAGAAATGAACTCTAAGATAAAGTAGATGGATTTTTGTAAGGCTAAAATGATTGTGATATTTTTAAAGTTACAGAAAACATGATCCTCTACTGAAAGAGACTTGATCCTCAATTCGGGGTGCCTTGACCCTATGCAAAAATCTAGTAAAATCCGTGGATAAAAGGTCCGGTCTATTACCCTACAATCATTGCATACTTTAAGGCGCAATTTTCTACTTTTTAGATAAATACAGTGTTTTTAGTCCTTTTTAACAGATAATTACTGGATGGACATTGGCTATTTTTTTATATAAAAACCTGGCAAAATCCAGGCATTCGATTTCAAATTGACGACACAAATCCGGGCAATATCCGGGCAAATTTTGTCAAAACTCAGATATTCCACAACAAAAAGCAAGAAAAAAAAAATTTAAAAAAAAGTTTTTTCATCAAAACTCATCGATAGATTTTCAACCGTATTTTAAACTTCCAAAAAACTTTCATGATTATTTTAACAACACTTGCTCAAAAAATTTCGTTTTGAAGGTGTTTGTTGTTTTTATTTGTTTGATTTGCTAAATAAAGTAAATAAATCCGGGCAAAATCCGGGCATTTTTCAATGAAATCAAGGCAACCGGGCCGGGCCGGACTGTTCTTAAATTTAGTATCAAATATCCGGGCAAATCCGGATAAAACCGGGCAATCTGGCAACCTTACGATAACATACATTTTGGAAAAATTCATCATAAAAAAAATTGAAAGTTCACTATTGCTCTGAAAATATGGCATTTTGAAGTTCATATTATACTCTTACAATTGACATATTGGAATAAATATTTTTGAAATTTTTGTTTTCATGCAAGAAACATTTTAAAGTGATAAGTAAAGATCTTCAAATCACATTTTGTTAGATTTTTTAAACAAAGTTCAATAACATGAAAAATTAAATTTTTAAAATTTGTTAAGTTATACCAGTATTGTTGTTTTGTTCTATTTGGCACATTTTTCTGAAATACTTGATATCTGTAAGACATTCCTGTTTCGAAATATAGCGAAGGAATCGAGTTTCCCCAGGGATCAAGTAACCTGACAAGACCCATTAGTAGCAATCTCATTGATCATGTTGTTTGTTCAGATGGTTTACAAAGTTTAGTAAACAACGCTACAATTCCTTCAACCATAAGCGACCATTCCATGATAATCTCAACTTTCAATTTGAATAAAAAATTAACAAAATGCACATTAACCAAGAAAATAATTGAACATCATAAACTACACGCAGCATTCCGAAATGAAGAATCACAAATCTCGGAAAATAGCGCCAGTGGAAAACTAAAAAAACTTATCGAAATTAACAGAAACCTGAAAGAAAAATTTACAAAAACGATCCAAGTTGAAGCCAAGATCAAAGAAAATTGCCCGTGGATGTCGTTCGATCTATGGAAACTGATGAAAATCAAACATAATGTACTTGCCCGAAGCAAGCGGAGGCCTGCAGACATCAATTTGAAAGCACTATTACACCATATATCCTTGAAAGTCTGAAGCTAGATCTACAACTGCTCCAGGATTATTTTTCGGAAAATTTGTTGTCTTTAAATTTTTTTTCAAAACAAAATACACAATTTTCAACTCTCGGAGGTCGCTTCAAATTCAACCAAGGAATGAGCTGATAGTACAATCCACAACTATAGAAAAAGCGCAGAGTTACAAATATCTTGGACTAATGATTGATGCCGATCTTAAATGGACAACCCATTTCGAAAACATTAAAAAGGAAATAAGTTCATAAGTTGGCCTTCTCTGGAGGATAAAAAAATAAATTCCCATGAAGCAACGTTTATCAATGTACCATGCTTTTGTTCAATCAAAACTCCAGTACATGGTAGCAATTTGGGGAAGTGCCAACAAAAGCGCATTGACGCCGCTGCAAGCTGTACAGAATAGGTGAAAATAATATTTGGAAAACCGAGATTATACCCAACAATCGATTTGTATCGAGAATCTCCACCGTCAGTTTTTTCTGTCAGAGCCCTGCGAAAACTACAAGTTCTTGTACAAATGAAAAATTTCCTCCACAACCCCCAGACTCACCGGAATCTGCAAATTCCTCTCGCAATCCATAGGTATGGCACTCGAAGACCCAACTACTTGTCGACACGTCGAATGAACACAGAAAGGGGAAAAGCTACCTTCTTATATTACGGTAGCCAAATGTTCAACGCTCTACCATCGCACGTACGACTTGAGAACAACCTTACGAAGTTTAAGCTGAAGCTCAAAACTTTTATAAGAAGTAATCTAAATCTACATTTATAAAAACTTGATGTCGCCTAATCTGGAGAAACTGGAAGTCTACTGCACCCTCTCAATAGAGATTCAGATCTCACTGAGGGTGCAAAATCGTCCTAAAAATCTCATCATATGTCCACCGCCACCATTAGCCCTAACTAATACCTGCCCCCATATATTCTTCTTTTTCGTTTCCGCCTCCCCCACCACCACCAACAAGCCGCCTCACCAGCTTTCACCACCGCTGCAGCCACCATCGCAACCAGAAAAATTAGTGTAGGGGAACATGCCCTATTATGCGCCACCTAAGCGGATCGCTGATTTTCTATGTATTCCATTCACAAATTGTGTTAAAAATGGGTGCAATCGTTGAAGAAAATTGTTTTCTACATATGCCTATGATTTTTTATTACTCAAATTGCTATAGTTGCTTTAAAAACTTGATTTTTAAAAACCTTATTCAAAGCCACAGAACAAAACTGTGTTGCAAATACGCGCCGCCGTGTATTCAATACGCGCCTAGAAGCCGAATACACCCGAAAGCAGCCGAAGACCGAAAACACACCAATACTTACAGACACTTTGAATGAAAATTAAATCAAAATGGACTAATCAAAATTTAAAAAAAAAATAAAAGTAAATTTTCTGGGCTGAATTAACGCTCAAAATAAGGTTTTAGACTTTTTGTTCATTTTCAATGAAAATTGGCCTTTTTGAAAAATCAATGCTATTTTCAGCCTACTACGATTGGCATGATAAAACATACCCATAAAAAGCATACCATAGCGAGTTCGGTATAATTTTTTAGCATTAAATCGTAGTTTAGATTCTCCTCTATCGATGTGTCAGGAAATATTGTCTTATTCGTTTTTCTCTGCTTGGTGACACCTTATTGAAACTGTTTTAAAATTTAGATCGAAATGAAGAAAAACCTAAATTGTGAAATTATCACGACACAGGAGCATTTTAAGGAAAAATTCATATTTGCCATGACCAACCATAGCATTTAGAACAAATTTGTGATATTTTGCAGGCTTAAAATGCTTCAGATTCTTCAAAACAAGAGTGGCGCGTATTAGCCACATGGGGCGTTATATGAACTTTTCCCCTATACTTTTGAATTATTGTGAACCCATGAATTGTAAAAAAATCTTTTGAAAAAGAAGAAAAAAAAATATGAAGAGAAGGTACTTTATGCCTACGGGAGAAAGAATTTGAAAAAAATTCTACTCCCGCGGGCTTTTCAATATCTCAAAAGAAAAAAAACCTCATTCTCCCCTACATATCAAATCTAAAGTTCAACTAGAACAATTGATCTCATGAAAAATGTAGCTTGAGAAAACATTGAAAGTTTGGTTTGGATTATTTTTAATATTGTATTTTTTCATGGATATTAAGTTCGATATCAGAGTGTCCCTTTCCCGACCATTTGAGCGTTCCCGGGAATCGGGAAATTTGACGATCCTTTTCCTGGGAATTCTCGGGATTTCTCGGGATTCCGATTTTGAAAATTCAATAAGCAATTATTAAACCCAAGATCCAAAAACTAAGTACTTTAACCGACAAATTTCTTTATATAATTGGGAATGATTCTTCAATATTCTTTAATATCTCGTATCCGTGGTTTTGTTGGATTGGAAAATTGTTTAAGTCTAAGCCGTATATCAAGGAAGAACTATCATTTTCCTTGCTCAATCTGATCCATGTTTCCTATTGAGATCATGTATATTTTAAGTAAATCAGCATATTTTATTGGCCTCGGGGATTCCCTGGATAATTTAGCTTTTCTCGGGATTTGGGAATTCCCCGTTTTTTTTATCCCCCTTCGGGAAAATCCCGGGTAGGACATTCTATTCGGTATGAAATCATCATATTTTACAAAAGATTTCTAGCAAATTGTTCTGAAATCGTGGCTCCAGAGACAAAAATAAACCATTTCAACCCTAAAAAACCCAGCATACCAAGAATTTTAAGTAATCATGGGGTCCAAATCATTTGGCCTCATTCTTATGATCATTTTAATGATTCGCTTTAATCTCATGAAGCACAAACGACTAGATACATTCGGAATTCCTGTCTGTCTGTCTGTTCCCTATTGACTCGGAAACTACCGAACCGATTTGCATGAAACTTGGCAGGAGGGGTATTTGAGAGCCGTGGAAGGTTTCTATAATAGTTTGAGACCCCTTCCACTCTATGGAAGAGGGGAGGCGGCCTCTTTAAAAAAAAAACAAACATATTTGAATAACTCGAGAACTGATCATGCAAATGGAACCAAATTTGGTTTGTGAGAGTATTTGGTTACGAGAAATATTCCTCAAATGGTTTAGTACCCCTCCCTCTTTCCAATGGGGAAATAGTAAGCGGGGAGGGCGGCTTCCATACAATAATTTGCACAATTCGAGAACTAATCAATCAATCGGAACCAAATTTGGCATGCGAAGGCAAATGAGTAGGAAGGATATTTTAAAGATGGTTTCAGATACCTCCCTCCTTCCAGTGTGGAAAAAGAAAAATGGAAAAGGCCTTTTATACAATTTTTTGCTAAATTCGAGAACAAATCCAACTAATGACATCAAAATTGACATGGGTTATTTGGGTACGAGAAATGTTTCTATGATTATTTGGGAATCCCCCCTCTTCGATTGGAGAGATACAAGGCAATGCATGCAAATGAATCCAACTTTCAAATAGGAAGGTATAATAAGGCTACGAGTTAGGTTTCAACGATGTTTGAGACCCATCTTTTTCCCACTGGAGGTTAAGAAGGGTGGGGGATCTCCCATGCAGGCTTATACATTACTCGAGAACTAATCGAACAAAAAAACCAAATTTATGATGGAAGTATATTTGAGTACGAGAAATGTTTTTTTATGTTTCGAGACCCCTTACTCACTCCAACGGGAAGAGGGGAAGGAGGAGGGAGGTTTCCATACAATATTTTTGGATCACTCTAGAAATCATTATTCAAATATATCAGCAGAGTGTATTTAATTTTTTTTTTTTGTACGATTGTTTGTTTGTTTGTTTGTTCGTCTTCATTTGACTGATTCAAGAGATGGGGGGGGGGGGGTCAGGTCCCATACAATTTTTTTTAATAATTCAAGTGCTAATCCAGCAGATGGTCACAAATAGGGAAGAGTATTTAAATACAAGAAATATTCCTAAGATGATTAGATTCCCTTTACGGGATAGGAAAGAGAATAGAGGTACCATACGTTTGTTTTGAAAATACAAGACCTCATCAAATAAATTTAACCAAATTTTACAGGGGAGTGTACAGGGTACGACAAATGATTCAATGGTTACTAAGAAGAACCCTTTTAACTTTTAAGTTCAGGATAAGAGAGGGGAAAAGAAGTTCCGCTCAATTTTTGTATGACTTGAGAACTTATCCAACAAATGAAACCAAATTTAAAAGAAAAAGTATTGTACGAAAAATGTATCCATTTTTTTAAGGAGAGATTCCATACAGAACAGAGCCGGGAATGGGGGAGTTTTTTCGCATAGTTTTCCAAACTTTTCTAGAAACGGATTCCACATTTTACATTAACATTACAATTAAATTACATTTAACTTAAACGTTGCTGTTATTAACACGACCGACAGCTTTCAATTTTCATGGCAAAGTATCCACTTAAAAATTAAAAAAGAATTTTAATTGGGAATTTTTTTAAACATCACTTCGGTTAGAGCAAGTTCACTGGTGTTGGGAAAATGTGGTAGAAATTTTCTTACTTTTTGCACATTTTGAAAATTTTGCCATGCCAAAACATTTTCAAGATCTGTTGCCTTCAAATTTGTTTACAACACGTGTTGTAGTTTCGCATGCTGTGATGCAAAAATAGCAATATTTCTATCACATACGGCTGAAATAGAAACAGTGCTGTAAAAAAATGCAACGCCCAAAGATTTTGAACACATTTTTGCATGGTAAAATTTTCATAATGTCAAAATTTCTGCCTCTTTTTCCCAACACCAGTGAACTTGCTCTTAAAAAATGTTTAGAGCATAACTACGCATAACATTTTGGATTCCAGCATCTTGCATTTTACTCGATCAAAGCAACCGAAGCCTGTGACGATGATGGTTTTTTTTGTTTTGATTATAGTCGTTTTACCATCTTTATGACATTCGCGACTTTATCAACGTTTTAGTTGGCGGATCGTTATTGAAAAACTTATCCGGTACAACTGTGTTCGATGTTAACTTTTGGGTTCGAACTCACGGACATTGGCTCAGGAGACAACAGACTTGCCGACTGAGCTATATCATGAGCCTTGACGATGATGGTGAATCAATCTAAGTGACTTAAGAAAAAAGCACAGCAGCTAAATAGATAGGAAAGTGTCCAAGGTATAGAGGGAAATCGGAAAGCTCTCACCGGATTTTCCTGTTCTTGTTGTTCCCGAATATCGGCCTTCGCTTTATGTACACATCATCTCTTGTTGACTCGATAAAACAATTCTTCAATTCCTGTAAATTTCCCCTTGAATCATTACTTAAACCACTAGAATTTCATTGAGAAAGTTAAAAATCCCAAAACGCAACGAGAAAACTGAAAAAAAAACACGTCTACACCCGAGCATGGCCTACTCGGAACTCCCCGGACAAATCCAGCCAATTCTATCAAAAAATCGGGCAAAAGCCAGCATTAGATTTCAAAATGTTCAATCCGATATCCGGGCAATATCTGGGCAAACTTGGTCGAAACCGTGAAATTATTCAGTGAAAATTACTAAGAATACACTTGAGATTTTATTCCATCAATCCACATCAACAGATTTTAAATTGTATAAACGGTGATACGGTCAAAATTTGGTCTATATCAACTTGACGTATTTCTTTCAATTTTGCATTTAAAAAACCTGAACACCTCTCATTTTGAAGGTGTGTGTGTGTAGAATGTTGCTCCTATTTTGATTTTGGAATTCATTCTTCAGTTGTCAAAATGCCGTCCAAGGAAGAAGAGCAGCGTATCAAAATTTTGCTCACGCATCGCGAAAATCCAAGCTACTCGCACGCAAAGCTGGCAAAATCGCTAAAAGTTGCCAAATCAACCGTTAAAAATGTAATTAATTGCATTCGAGGGAAATTATTTCAAATTTCTATTCGCAAATCTTATAACTATTAGAGCATCTGTATCCGTGGTCCAAACAGCCGGTTTAGACATAAATTCCGACCCGAGCAACCACACTGGTGATCCATTATACCAGTTTCAACTCGACTTTTTTTAGAGCTGGTATAAGGATTGATCCAAAACTGATGAGATTTGGATCCAACTTGACGCAGTTCTAACCCGTTTAACAGTTAATGGAACACGAGTACAGTTGCCATTTTTTTCATTGGATCGGAACTAATTTCTTTGGTTCAATTCTTGTATAAATTAGACCCAAGAATAGACCACGAATACAGATGCTCTTAGTTATGAAAACGATAAACTTTGCTCATAATCCCAATTGAAACTTTAAGAAGACTAACAAAACTTACAAAGCTTACATGGCCAAAAATGGTCAAATTTGTTATGATGATAAACAAAAAGCTTTCAAAATTTCAAAAAGCCAAACGACTCATTTTGATTTATATTTTAAGTAAACCCGAGCAAGGCCGGGTAAAATCATCTTGTAATGCTATAAATTGTCTGATACAAATACCAATTTGCTATCCATAATTTGAAACTGAAAATTTGGAATGAAAATTTGGATGCTGGTAAAAATTATCTGGAAAATGAATTTTTAAATTAACCGTAAAATTGAATATTATATCCACAGGTAAATCTGTCAAAAAAAAATGTAGATGATTTTTCTCGGGATTCTATTTCTACACGGTTTATATTCAACTCAAATTATGAAACGATATTCTCGGAAAAAGTTGTTAATTTTAAATACTCGAAAAAATTCCTTCACCTTTTTGAGTTTTTTTCGCATTGAGCTCCTGATATTATACTGATGCTTTCAATATTTTCAATTGACTAGCTTCAATTGGGATTAAAATAATGAACTAACAAATTAAATTTGTCACTTCACTGACACTTTCTTTCTGATTTCACAATCACGACGCTTGATCTCGATGATTCGATAAAAAAAAAGCTAAAACACCATGCATGATTAACCTTTACACAGAAAATTCTTAATTTATCCTAAAGTTGAGCACAGTAGATTTGAGAAAAAAAAAAGCGGTTCAGTTCACCCAGTCAGGAATTTGCTCGGTACAGTTCCAGTCACGTAGTGCCAAGTTCAAATTATTCCATTCCACCGAAAATTCCTGCTGACTCTTACAGAAAAATTGCTGCTGCTACTTTTTCCGCTGAGTCCCTGCAGAAATGTGAAAAGTGCGAACTGGTACTTTTCATTAAAATTTATATGCTCATCTGAAACACTTACATGGCTGCTGCTGCTGGGGAGGAGTGACTTTTTTGTTCGAATATTTTTTGTCTCTCTCGTTTGGTTACATTTCGTTTAGTTACGTTTCCTGGCCAAGAGCCTTTTTTCTCCCAGATACACTCAGTAAAAGTTTTCCTCGATGCACTTTGTTTCATTTTTTTTATCCTCTTCAAAGCAGGTTCACGTGCAGCACAATTCGTTTAGTTTTTGGCTTAGTGCTACCCCTGGGAAAGAGAGTGCGGTACAATGAAAAAAGCAGTTCCAAACTGGAAGAAAAATATGAGCAATCCGTATTCAGGCAAGTGTGAAAGCTTTCCCTGGTAGCAAAGTGAATTCACTGAACTGGGAGTAATTTTCTTTTAATACTTGTTTGGAGAAACTAGCTGCGTTAAGATTCTAATGATCTATTTGTATCTATGATGTGAAATTTATTAATTCATTGTTTTTCTTTACGCCAAGGTTCATGAGATTGAATCCCGGTCATGGCATACATAGTACACTTTCTATGGTCTAGTGGTTTTAGCATTTGTAAGATGCTAGCCATTATAACTTCGGAAGATGTACGCTTAGAGTTAAGGAAAGGAAGATCTCTTCAAAGAAACATAAAGTTTCACTGAGATCCTATGTGTGTGTGCTCGTTTTTAAAAAAAAACATATTTAATGTAACTGTACATTTCACAAAACGTAGGAGGACAACTCCAATTTAGAATGTAAAAATCCATAAATTTTTAAATTTTAAATTTGGAAAACTTAATTACATATCCAAACTAGACCGCAGCAAGTTTTGTATGAATATATCAAATTTATACATTTTTACACCATCCATAACATTTTTTGGTTGTTTTTATTGCCACAAATTGCGAAAAAAAAATTTGAAGCGTTTCATTCAGTCCTGAAAAAACCCAACGAGTTTTAATTTTGTATGGAAATTTGTATGGGATCACAAAGTTTTTCATTCAAAATACGTCAGAGGTGTATTGGAAGTTCTAATAAATAAATCTTTTGATTTTAAAAACTTCTTCATTCTTTCAGTACATTTCATTTAACTAAACCTTAAACCTAACTTTCACTCTAGAAAAAATAAATTCTATGCAGTGAAAAAACCCAAAATATGTATATATATTTTTTTAAATTTATGCGTTTTTGACTGCTCGTTTTAACCGTAGGATAAAAATAAGAAATCACAAAAGCTGTTTTGCAACGAGTTTATTGATTTATTTAACGTTGAGAAAAATATTTCTTGAAATTTGTTAATGCTCTAGCCAGCCTAATATGCCATTTTTATTAAATAATTCTCATTGAATTCAGATTTTTTATTTTGAAATGCTTATAACTTTTTCATGAAAGACTTAGCTTCTTCTCATATTGCCAAAAAATGAAGCTTAGGAAAAAACAAAACTAGTTCTGAAAGACAAACTTCATTTCAAGCTTATTTGAATTTTTTGGACGATTTTATACGCAGAAATTTCTTCTTCCATGAAAATTTCCAAACAAAATTGAATCGCCTTGTGCTTATTCAGGAATCAACCAAATCATCTCAAATTTTACAAGTTTTTGCTTGGTGACCCAAAAGACATCGAAAAATATATTGGAGCAAATAGTCATTATTTACAACGGTCTAATTTACACTCATAATATTGAAAGTATCATGTCTGCAAGTTTCGATTCCAACAGATTCCTACAATCACTATTGATTTGTTTTGTCAAAGTATAGAAGAACTCTACAAACAGCGGAAGGAATCTTTCATTAATGATAACAATAAATCTTAAAAAGATATCGAATTTATATAGGAAATTTTAAACGGTGCACAATGGGGAAAAAGTGTATAAACCGCGAAGAAATTCAATATCTTCCCTCCTACATGAACCAAATCTATGAAAATATACTTTCTCAGGCGAAAATGTCCGGAAAATCTATTGGACATAGTTTCAGATGCCGTCCGAGCTTACATGTGAAATAAAGGGCATTTTTTAACCTCAATTCCCCTATACATGTTTTGTAGACATTCCAGAAAAACACTGATTTGGACTTGAAAATTTTGAACAAATATTGACCTAAGGCTATGATCATTTAGTATCTGGGCACTTCATTTCGGTGATAGCTAGGTTACTAGAGCTCGGATATGCAAAACTTTAGCAGCGTTGTGTTGGTTATGAAAAGGACTATCTTGCCTATTTTTGCCACATTTTTACGTTAACGTGTGTTTGAGATATTTACGGTGCAAAAAGCCATAGTAAAAATAGTTTTGCACAAATTTGCTCCTTTTACGCACTTTGCGCCTCGGAAATTCATTATTTTTGACTTGAAAACTCATGAACTGTTTATTTTTTCTGATTTTTTTTTGGTCCGGATGGTTGAGAAGTATAAGGAGCCACTCTAGGATGCTTACGAAATTCAAACCAAGCTTCGGAGTGGAACCCTTGATCTCAACTATAGGAACAAATTTATGGTTATTGGGAACAACTGAATGCAGACCACTTAACTATGCAGTAAATCCGTTTCCGACAGGCAAAAAGTGTTGCCTGTCAAGTGGACACCCGGGAATTAACTAAAAATTAGCAGTTCCATGGATCGCAATCTGTGCAACCGGGTTTTATGTGACAGATGTGTTCTGATGGACCAAGAAATTTATGTTAAACCCGAATTTAAGAGGTCATATTCTTCGAGATGCCTACTCACGAAAAGGTTCCAACCAGATTCCAAATGATTTTTACAGATGAATTTGTGTAAAATATCATGATTTTGAAAAGGTTTAGCTTCTGTGGTAAAAATAATAGATCAATACATGGCTAAAAAAAGTGTGCAGAAATAAAAATTATATTTTATCATAAAGAAAGAGTATTTCTCGTCATCAACGGTAAATTATTTTTTTAATATTTTTACATTCAATATCATAATAACACCTTCATTTCCTCCAAAGAAAGTTTTTCGATAAAATCAATAGTTTTTAAAATACAGAGGTTTGAAACTGCCCGCATACTAAATGATCATAGCCTAATCATGTGTGATTTTTTACGAGGAAACAAATAAAGGCCTTTGACCCACCGCACGAACCAGAAAATGGAGCTATGGCTGTTTACCCTCAATTTCCCTATATTTTTTAAAAGAGTTCGAAAAAAGCATGTTCGGACTTGAAAATTTATAACCAAATAAGACTCATCTTATGTGGTTTTTTCAAGGAAACAAATGAAGGCTGTTTAAGCCAACGCACGCATCGGAAGGTTGAGTTATTGCTGTTTTTATCATCAATTCCCCTACATGTTTCAACAAATTGAGAAAAAAGCATGTTTAAACTTGAACATTTTGAATCAAATGAGACCTATCTTGAGTGATTCTGTCCGAGGAATCGAAGGAAGGCTGCTTGTGCTACCGCAAGCACCGTAAAATGGAGTTATACTCGTTTTACCCTCGATTTTCTAACAATTTTAATACAGTTCAGAAAAAGCTTGCCCGGAATGTGTGTGAATTGTGGGTGTTTTTTTTTTCGAAAAGTCGAATGAAGGCTGTTTAAGCCACCGCACGCATCGGAAAATAGAGTTATGGCTGTTTTAACCCAAATCCCCCTAATTTTTTTACATATAGCTGAAAAGCAAGTTCGGACTTAATAATTTTAAACCACATGGGACTTTTGTGTTGTGTGTTTTTTCTAAGGAATCGAATTAAGGCTATATGAGCCACTGTACGCAATAGAAAATGGTGCTATTTCAACCAAATGAGACTATTTTGTGTGGTTTTGTCAGAGAAATCAAACGAAGGCAATTTGAGTCACCGCTTGCATTGAAAACTAGAGTTATAGCTATTTTAACCTCAAATTCTCAACATTTATTAATTAGTTCGGAAAAAAGCTAAGTTCGCACTTAAACGTTTTGAACCAAATTGAACTTATCTTGTGTGTGTGTGTGTGTGTTTTTTTTCGAGGAATCGAATGAAGGCTACTTGAGCCACCGCAAGCAACGGAAATTGAAGTTATGGTCATTTTAATCCTTAATTCCTCAACATTTTTCAAATATATAAGCCATAACTACATTTTATAACCGTGCGGAGGCCCAAACAGTCCACACTCGATTTCTCGGAAAAATTCATTCGATATTAAATTTTCAAGCAGAACGTGCTTTTTTTGAGTATTTATAAATATAGGGGAGTTTAGGTTAAAACAGCCCTAATTCCATTTTCCGATACAGATGGCTCAAACAGCCTTCATTTGTTTCCTTGGAAAAATCACATAAAATAAGTCTCATTTGATTATAAATTTTCAAGTCCGAACATGCTTTTTCTGAACTATATTAAAAATGTAGGGAATTGAGGGTATAACGGCCATAGCTCCATTTCACGATGCGTGTGGTAGCTGAAATAGCCTATATGTGACTACTCGGAAAAAATCACACAAGATTGGTCTTATTTTATTCAAAATTTTCAAGTCCGAACAAGCTTTTTTAAATTAATAGAAAAATTTTAGGGGAATTGAGCGTAAAACTGTCATAACTCCATTTTTCGACGCGTGCGGTGGATTAAAAGGTCATTTGATTCCTCGTAAAAAATCACACAAGATAAGTCTATATTTGTTCAAAATTGTCTAGTCCAAAACGGTGTTTTTCTAGACTGTTTACAAAATATAGGAGTATTGGGATTTGAAAAGGCACTGTATATTCGTTCATAAGCTCGTGCGGCGTCTGAGACTATATCCAATCGATTCTACGGACGTTTTCACCAAAGCAAAGTATATTTTCATAAATTTGGTTCAAGTACTGCGAAAGATATTGAATTTCTTCGTGGTTTATACACTTTTGTGCGGTGGCTCCAGAGATAATCATTTCAAGCTGCTATAATAGAATCATTATAAAACGATTTTCCATTGCAACATCTTTTAAATGAAGCCTTCAGGATTACGGAAGCTTCAAAAGGTTCGGCATGTCAGAAAATTTTTGTTGGTTTATTTGTCTCTGGAGCCACCATTGAAAAAAAAATCAAGTCCACAGTCCAGAAATGGATCGGATTTGACACCTGTGCAAAAACAAACAATTTTTTATTTGTATTTTTATATTAATATATTTTTAAAACAACTCGGAACAGTTGATCAAGCGGTATGGACAGGGGTTACATCTGAACGATTTTTTGTAGTTCAGCGGATAGATCTTGGTTTCTGCTTCCCAATTATGTTTTGTAAAGTATTATAAAGTAAAGGTGTTTTACTGAAGAAAAAAATCTGATCTTTAGCGGAACCATTTTGTACTGTTATCATTTTTAATAGCTCTCATTGCTAATCTTTGTGTAAATGTGAAAATTTCAATTAAATTTCATCTTTAAAGATTTTAAAGTTCAAAAATTAATGTTTTTAAGTTAATAACAGACGCTTAGCCTTCCAAAGTTGTTCTCGAAATATCCGTTCCAATTTATTTCTTACTTCAAAGATATGTAATTCTTTGATATTAAATATTTATAATTATTTGAATGTGCGCTACGGAAGGTAACGACAAAGTCTGTAATACAAAAGAAGATACCTTAAATTACAGATTTTGCAAAAAAAAAAAAACAAATTGGAAAAGTGTACATATCTTTTTATAAAATTTTATGAATCGTTATTTATGATTGTGTAAAGGAAGGTTGCCGGAATCTAATCCACACTTACCTGGGCCGGACAAATCCGGACTATATATAAACCTGAAAAAATCGGGGCATTTGATTAAAAAAAATTTCAACCAAAAATCCGGGTCAAAACTCAGGAATATCTCAACAAATTATTAGCAGACTTTAAATCGTGTTTAGGGCTTCCTAAACACCTCCAATAATTATTTTTGTAAAACATGCCCCAATTTCCTTTTTCACACAAAATTGGAAAAAAAATTACAACGAAATTGGTTTTTTAGTTTGATTTTGGCGAATTAAGTGAATAAATCCGGACAAAATTCGGGCTTTTTTCAATGAAATCCGGGCAACCGGGCCGGACTGCACGTCTCCTACCTTTGTATTGAAAATCCCGGCAAATCCGGAAAAATCCGATCACTCTGGCAAGCTTAGTACAAAGTACCCATTTGATTCGCAATCCTCAGAGCAACTTATATGTGATTTATTATTTTTTTTAATGTTAACTGATATTTCTATTAATGTTAAATGTTTAATGTTTATTGTCAGGAGTACGTGAGCCTGTCAGTTATAAACTATAGTTCAGGTTAAATCGTAATATTTATTAAAGAACTTTTAACCTTGGAAGTCGCCGACTATTTTATCATCATCAATGAACTACGGATTCTAGAAACACTGCCGAATATTTCAATGGTATTTGTTAACAGAAAATATATAACTTGACATAGGTTTTTATTTTAAACAATCAAAATTTCATGATTAGTTTACCCATTGAAAAAATTTGAGAGATGTGTGGGAAAATAAAGAGAAATCAAATAGAGATTCCTACAGCTTTTTTTCGCATAGTTTCTTAAATTAGAAAAAAAAACTCACAAACCTTCAACAGTGATGCCAGAGTTGAATGTTTTTTTTATCATGTCTTGCCAAAGTATTTTTGATATTTTCTATATAACATTTCTTCAAACTGTTGTTGTGGCTCCAGAGATTAAAATGGCAAAGCATTTTTTCCTCTCATGTGGATAAAAATCTTCGTACAATAACTTAACAAAATATGACAGGTTTAGCTAATTGTATAAATGTTTGATTTATTGTGTGAGAGACAACAATAAAAAATTAAAATCTCAACCCTTAAAAAAATTAATGACTGAATGAACGAATGAATGAATGATTGAGGAGAAAGAGTCAGAATCTGTCCAAATCCCTAATGAATAAAATTGTTAAATTTTTTTTAAGACTTATGAATGTTCTCTAAATTGAATTGAACAAAATATTAGTTTTTCAGAATATAACTGTGTAGGTTATGTTTAAAAGCTAGAAATTAAAGCTAAGTTTTGAACAGAAAATTAGAATGTCGTGCCTTTTATGGAAACCTAATAACTCAGCACAGCATCCTTCCAAATTCAACCAACAAATTAGAGTAATATTTTTTAAGTCTTCGATCCATCAAAATTAATTACACAATGTAACCTTTCAAACCAGATAGATAATAGCTCAACGTTCATCGAGTTTCCCACAATCAATGCATGTAGTTCAATACATATTACATTCACCAGCAGCTAATTCGGAATTTTACATCACAACGCTGGAGGCTAGTGAGAGAGCGATGATTTGATTCGCAACTAATCGCCAATCAGTTCCGATAAAGCTAATTTCAGTCACCGAGAATTGAATCGATTTGTTTTGAACGGTTTTAATTAGATCTCTTTGATGAGTCGAGCACGACCGACTGCCTTCCGGTATTCATGCTGGTTTCTGGCTATCCGTCTGATCGATCCTGCTCGCTTGCTCTTCCCGGTTTTCCAATATTAATTTCGCGAACTCGGCAATTAGTTTTCGATTAAACCACCACACGCGAGCGACCATCATTCGAGGAGATTGGTCAGGCTGGTTGAACACAGATTAAACTGTTTTTCACTTTTGTTTTTCGCTTTTGATGTCCACCCTCCCGGTGACAAAATTTTAGAGCGACGGAATGGCTTTTTTTTTTCAAGCAAATTTTCATCAGTTCCGCTTGAATTCCTACAAATATTATTCTCGTTTTAATCTTGATAAAAGTTCCCTGTTTGTTTCAAAGATCAGAGGATGGTTAATCGGATGGAAAAGAAGCTTGTTAGAAAATATTTTTCTATCGAGAAAAAAAATTAGCGTCCTTTAGCAACACGCTTAAAAAACGTTAATTACATATCTGTGTGTCAAAGACTTTAAGTCTTTCAAAATAAGTTTAAAAAATTAAACAATAACATTAACGTGATAACAAATTAAATTTTTCTAGTCGCAATGGGAAAATTTAAGATTTTAGATTGAAAATTGAAGATTGAAGATAGAAGATTGAAGATTGAAGATTGAAGATTGAAGATTGAAGATTGAAGATTGAAGATTGAAGATTGAAGATTGAAGATTGAAGATTGAAGATTGAAGTTTGAAGATTGAAGATTGGGGATTGAAGATTGAAGATTGAAGATTGAAGATTGAAGATTGAAGATTGAAGATTGAAGATTGAAGATTGAAGATTGAAGATTGAAGATTGAAGATTGAAGATTGAAGATTGAAGATTGAAGATTGAAGATTGAAGATTGAAGATTGAAGATTGAAGATTGAAGATTGAAGATTGAAGATTGAAGATTGAAGATTGAAGATTGAAGATTGAAGATTGAAGATTGAAGATTGAAAACTGAAGAATTCGACTGAAGAGTGTAGAATTGGAGATAAACTTGTAAATATCAAATAAAACTTGATTAATTACTATCAAAATAAGTACGTAAGAAGTTTTGAGCTGGCGAAACAGAATCCTGCTACAGTCCGACAAAATCATTTAATTAGAAAATTATCTACAACTGATGTTTCACGTTGCGATGCTTCATCTTATTTAGAAGCATTCTTTTTATTGCCCCCAACCAAATTTTCACAATACGAATAAACGAACGAGCCAAAATAACGAATGCGATGCTATTTTTATCTATCCAGCTCCGGCCATCGTCGTTTTCATCTTTGAGGTTCAGAATTTGGCAGATAGCGTGAAAATTGCCTGTTTGGACAGAGCTTGAAGAAATTAATTTCCCTTTTATAAAGGCGCGGGGCTCGGCTGGTATGGCCTTGCAGTCGTTTTTTTGCTGCTGCTATCCGTAATTATTTTTAACATCAAACCAAATTTATGTCTTTAGAAGGCCTATACATGTTTCCCAATTCATTCTTAAAGAAGGCGATGTGAAAAGGATAACTTAATGAAATATCTTTCAAAGTGTTTTTAAAATAAATATTAACGGTCAAACACACTTCTCCTAATAATTGCTTGTCCAAACTTTCACAATACAGCAAAGTCAGAACCAAAACGCCATTTAGGAATTTGACCATTGATGATGTTAACGGGTTTTTAATGAATACGTTTTTTTTCTGTAGAACGATTTTGTAGCAGTTTTTATTGTAAAAGTACATACCGTAAAACAGTGTAACTTTGATCAACATGATTTTTTTTCCAAATTATCATCAATAACTAAGTCTAAAGTTAAAGTATCTCAACACTTTTTTCTACATTTAAAAAACTATAACTAAAATTTCAATTTGGGAAAAACTTGGTTTGTTTTTGAAAATTTCAAATGTAATTTAAAATTTAATTTCAAAATCTTGAAATATCTATTTTTTCGAAGGCTCGCAAACAAATACCCTTCCTGATAACATGAAACCGTTTAGAAGCAGCAGGTTGATTCATGCGAGAGTTTAACTTTTTTCTTTAGTAAATGTACAGTTTTGGTGTAGTTTTTGTTGTATTTTGAGGTAAATTTTCGATATTTGAAAAATAGGAACATTTTCCAAGAGTAAGCTAATCTAGGAAAAAAGGCTAGAAACCCTATCAAATGGTAAAGTTTTAGGGGAAAAAATAAAGACGAATAGTGCGAGGGCCTAGGGAATTGAATAAAGAAAAAATTTCATTTTTTTGTAGATAAAATTTTAAAAGTAATGTTAGAAAATTTAGCCCCTAATTTATACAGCATCATTTTCCTTCTTTCGATTTTGACTGTTGTTCGGCCTCAACATATTAATTCTTTTTTTTTTTTTTGGACCGCGAAGAATTCTAAAACAAGAAACACCGAAGTTCAGCATTGTATATCTCCGAATTCATTGGAGCAAAAGCAACAAATTTAGTATCTTTGTGCCACCGAAAGTGGTGTGTTCAATTTTGTAGAGTTTCATGATTAATGTTATATCATTTGAGATTGTTCCGAACTGCCTTAGCAATTGATAAACTAGCATTTGTAAGTATTATGAAGGTGTTTTGTATGATCATAAATATAAAAAAAAACTCAATAAAACCGTCAAATGTGTCAAATGTTACCCCAAAGCTCTCTCGTTTTCTTTGAATTGAAGTGTTTGAATATTTATGTTATTCGTTTTTAGAAATCTCGTTAGAAATTTTCTAAAAACGCCCAGATTAAATGTTCATTTGAACAAAAGCTTTTTTGAAAGCATTCCTATACGTATTATAGAGAGTCCAAAAATTGCAAGCTCGGCCTTCAAGTTACAGCTCTAAAGTATGAGAAACCAACATTTAAGGGATTTGTATTGGAAGAAATGATTTGATACTTGCTTCATTACCTTAAAGACCCCAAAATACCATATTTTATGGAATTTTGGGTCTTTTTATAAAATAGTCAATAAGAAACATGGGTAAGTTAATAAATTCGCGATTTTTTTTTGGTTTTGCATACTGGTGTTCTACACAGTGTATTCCACGAAATACCCCGTTCGATTTTGGCAACATGCCCGAATTTTTTGTACTGCCAAAATCGAATGTTCGAACGGTTTTTTCCAACTTTTTTTTTTCGCTTATTTCTAACAATTTTTTTTACTATTATCATTAACATAGTTGTTAATCAATTTTTGATCATTTTTAGTAATTTTTAATTTATCTTATCATGTTTTTGATGCATTTAGCATTTTTTTTATTTTGTTTATAATGCTTGTTTTTTTTGTCATATTTGCTATTTTTGTATTTTATTTTAAATTTTATGAAATTTTCATCATTTTTGTCATTTTTGAGTACTTTATAACTTTTTTTTAAAGTGTTGTTGCTGTGGTATTTTATTAAAATTTGAGAACGTAAAAGTGTAATTATGGTGTTTGTCTAAATTATATTGGTCCTGTTATCGCGAAAACTATGTGGTAATATCGTTCCAAAAAACCGTTCGATTTTGGAACATGCGTCCAAACCGAATGTTACCAAAATCGAGTGATGCCAAAATCGAATGTTACCAAAATCGAATGATGCCAAACACGTTTCTCTAAACAGTAAACTTCCATCGCGTCAAAATCTTCTACAACTTATTTCTCATTATTTGAACTACAAATTCTTCAATCTGAGCTACATAGTATATACTGGAGGCATATTTCAGAACATGAAGAGTTAAAGTATGGGGACTTGTCATACATTTTGCCGAGAATCTCCATACCAATTTGAAATTGATTACGCCAGCTCGTGCTTCAGTCAATTGAGCTGAAACTTTCAGAAAGTAATTTTTTTAACCTTAAGTCGCCATTTTAGGGGGCGCACAGTGGTTTAAATCCCGAAAAAGCTGAAAAAAAGTGATTTTTTCAAATCAATGGCAATCAAATTTTTTATGTAAGCATCGAATCTCCAATATTCAAGGAACGTTATGATGTATATATACACCTTCCATGGAACAAACATGAACTACAACTTAAACACAAGATTCAAAATTAGGAGTTTTTATGCTTTACCCAAACAACTAAAAAAAGGATATAAATCTTTTAAAATTTGCAAATGTCTAAAGTGATATATTATAATTTTTTAACAGTTTGAAAATAAAAAGCATCCTCAAAATCATGAAATAATAAAGTTTTGCTTGATTGAGAACCCTAAATTTGATGAAGAAAAAAATTCGATTAACTCTATTTATTTTTCGGAAGCAATAATATAGCTTGCGCTGCCGATCGCCGTGGAAAATTATAAACCGTTGGATAGGTGAAAGCCTCATCAAATTCATATCTTTAAATCAGCTGCTAGTTTTTGCCATATTTTGAATACGATGTCTTTGAGTGGAATGCTGTTTGGTTCAAAAATTAAAATTTTAAAGTTGTTTAGGTAAAAGTTAGCGAGTCAGTGGTAGTGTACAGTAAAGAAACGAGAACAGACATACGTCAAAAGTTGATCACACCGAAAGTGATCTAAAAAGGCTTTCGCGAGAATTATGCTCTGTTCAATACAGAGCGCAGAGCATAGAAACACTCAAGTTTAAAGTTTTTGCTAATTCCTCTCCATAATGTTCACCACTACAAACTATTGCTTCACTAGTGTAGGATAAACAGAATGTTCTCCTGCTTGCCACTTTTTACACAACGCAATTATGAACACAGTCCAAATCAATCACCCGCCGTGTTAAGATCGCACTAAAAAAAACCCCCAATTCGAATCGAAATAAAAGTTGAGTTTTGAAGTTTAAGTGAAAACTAAATCGTCGCGAATTCTAAATTTCGGTCCCAAAACAAAAGTATTTATACAGATTAAACCGAGCATTGTTGGCTTCGATATATATGCAACTTCATCATAAAACATCAGTTTTAGTATAAATACAACTTATCTAGAGGAATTTCGGAACCCATACTTAATTTTTACCACAATATTCATAAATAATTAAAAAATATTCAATTTTCCAGTATAATCTTTGACAAAAAAGCATTTTATTAATTCTTTACAATTTTTTTTTATTGTGAACCATAGTTAGGCGCCGCGTTGAAAATAAGAATGTTTATTGTTATGGGCCAGTCTAGTCTACATGTATGATATCTTTTCAATTTGTAAGGTAAGTTGTTAAGTTAAATTTCAATAAAAATGTGACTGAAGAGTAGATGTCCACTAGTTCAAGCCCAAAAGGATACATCGAACACAGTTGTATCAGATCAGGTTTAGTTTTTCAATGTGTTCCGGCCAACTGTAACTTCCACAATGTAAGGTTTAATACAAATTGACATGTTAAAGTTTGAGTAAGTTTTAAAATCAGAAATTTGAATTCTATGTAGATCAATACCGAAAAAGGCTGAATCAGAGAATGAAGTCAGAAGCAAAAGTTTGACTCAAGAATAATAAGTCAACATTATGATTCGCAATAAGGCCCTCAGATCCAAAAGTACAAGGTATAAGAGGGTATTAGGGGCCGTTCACTAATTACGTTAGCACGATTTTGGAAATTTTTAACCCTCTTTCCCCCCCTTGAGCTTCCGTTTTTTATTCTTTGAGAAAATGGCACGTTTTTTTTTCAATTTCCACAAAATATTCAAAATGTGACATCCACGCTTTCAAGCATAGCACTTTTTAAGTAAAACTTAATAACTGCATTTGAAAGACACAAATTTTACAAAACAACAAACAATAGATGAAATGTCATAAACGATTATAGAATATTTAAGACATAGCACGTTCGAGATAACAATAATCTTCAATAAACTTCCACAATTGAATAAACGATATATAATCTAAATTGAAAAGGATGAAAGATCAGGTTAGCACAAGGTAGGTACCATAAAAAATTGTTATGTTTTTGACCTGAAAATCATAAAAATAATCATTCTATACTATACTAGAATTGGTGCAAAATTTTTTAACGACAATTACGTTGTCAACTAAGCTTAAAACACAGACTCATTATAGCGGTAAGCGATAATGTTTTACGATTTTTTTTTTGGTAAATCGTTTGTAAAATTTAGAGATAGTAGTGAATTCTGGTGGCTAGTGGTGATTCTGAAACAGTGTTCTTTAATTGATTATCTAAAGCGCCTTATATTGATTTTTAAAGATTTTTTCTTGATGAAGTCATTTTTGATATTTGATGGATTCCAATCGTGGTGTCAAAACGCGCCATTTTCCTTTTTTTCTATAAATTTCTCGATTAAAAAAGGTCCAATTTTCAAAGGCCAAAACATCAACAGGAAATATCGTTTCGACTCCGAATCTCGGCTAGAAAACGGAGAAGAGTATGGTTACAATACAAGATAATTTTGAATACAAAATATTTCTCCAAACTGGTGTTATTACTTTTTAAATTTAGACGTATGTGGCGTCACCCGTTCTTGGCGACGAACGTGTTAAAAAGATTGTTATGATAAAAAGCGAAAAGCGACGATCTTTTTCTTAAAATGTGATTTAGTGTTTTTGGTGGCATGTTGGTTTGTATTGATTCTCTATCAATTTTAAAGAACCAGCAATGAATATTCAAAGACAATAAAAAAAAAATAACAAAATATCGAAAATCACCAACAAGCAGATAGTGAGAAAAAAAACCTGAGTAATGGTTTCGTTTGACTGTGACGAATTATCGATGTAAAATTTCTTACGTAAGATTTTTGAAAACCCCCCCTAACCCCCTATTAAGAGATCGTAAGCAAATGTGAAACCCCCTCACCCTCCTAAGTGCTCACGTAATTAGGGAACGGCCCCTAAGTGTAAAAAGGGTAAGTTCGAATTTTCATATTTCAAACTACATTCGGTGAAATTTTCAGATTTTTGAAATTTTTCCTTTATACTACTCGATCGAACTACAACTTTCCAAAAATTATACGCCATAAACTTAGTTAAGAATATATCCCAGCGGCGATCAAAATAAGATAACAAAAAATATATGAAAAACGAGAGAAAAGAACACTTTGAAGCGCGTTTTCTCGAGAATACCTTTTCGGTTCTAAGGGCCTCAAACGAGATTTATGATATTTTGTTCAGTATCAGAACTCATATTTGAAATTTAAAATCTTATTTCATAATTCGTAGGAGGACTTAAAGAAAAAAAAATACAGTAACGTTAATTTTTGCATGGGCAGAAAGTAGAGCTTTTCCCGATTCATTTCCAACAAAAATTAAAATATTTGGTCGGTGACCCCCCATAAAAAATTCTTTTTCAAAATTTTCTGTTTGAAATCTTCAAAAATATACGTATATTTAAAGTATTTTTTAATTTCAAAGGTGCTTATTCTCTTAGTTCTAACTTTCAATATTTCTAAATTGAACTCGTTGCTCAACAATCAGATCAAAAACTTTGAAAAATTTTCAAAATTATTTCAAACTAGTTACAAAACTATTAAAACGAAGAAAATTACATAAAAATATCTTCTTATTCAAAAATTTAAAAATCAGCTGGCAAATCCTGTCAGCAATCTGAGAGGATAAAATTATCTGAAATTATTAGAATTATCTAGAGTTATCTGGAATAATACCGCTATAACTTTTTTTGTGATAACGCTTATCGTGATGCAATCTGGAGTATATACATTTGTTTTAATTTAAGGTTTTTAAAAATTAAGAAAATCAATATTCAAAAGTCCGTTGAAAACTATTTTTGAAGAGAATTCAGTTTTTATACTTCTCCTGAGTCAAATGTCTTAAAATTCCATTCGCACTTCCGACTCAATGCAAGTCACCACAGCAGTTTAATCTTACTGAAACTTTGCATGTTATATTCTTTTGATAAAATGATCATTATAAGCCTGGAGTGTTTTATAAAACGTTTTATTTTTTCTATTTTTAAGCCCAATTTTAGTAACCCCCTGGACACTGTGATTCTCCCTTTTTATTTAAAAGCAAGCTTTACTTTTGAGGTTAAATAATCCTTGCTTCTACAGTTTTCAACCCACTATATTATTTAAATAGTCTCTTGAACTCTTTGTTTTAAATTGAATTATAAAGTTTTAAAGATTTTTATTTTTTTAAATAGATGGATGAATCTAGTCTAAAGCTGTGATAAATTTGAAATTATTCCAAAAATAATGCATTTCTATCTATTTGTCGATCTTAAATTTACAAAAATCAACAGTATTGTTGGCAAAAGTTTATTGCAAGTTATCTATAGCAAACTAGCCTAAAACGCGTTAGATTCATCATATTTTGCTCTTCCTATGGTTGTTCTAGTTATTCTACTGAACCTTTCAGTTTTTCTTTATTATTTATTAGATCATTAATGAAGCATTAATGTAACAGTAAAAAAATCATAATTTCTACAATTTTATACCAGTTGTGGTAACAACCTCTAGAAATCATTAGTTTGAATTAACCATAGAAATCCATAAAAACTGAAAAGAAAATCAAGATGCAAAAATCTGGTCCAAAACCGTCGATGAAATTGATACTTCTCTTAAAAAAACAGTTTTTCATCTTTAATTCATTAATTCAAAAATATCAACAGTATTTAGATTCTTACGCAAAAATGAAGTTCAGATGATTGATAGAAAATTTATTCACCTTCAATATGAGAAAAAGTTTTTTGAAATAGATGTTATGTAGCCTAAGATGTGCGGATTTCAGTGCAATAACTTTTATTTTAAACTAAATTTTATATTTTAAATTACATTGAAAACTCGTCTGCTGAGATTTGTTTAAATTTTAGTCTGAGATAAAAGAAATTGAAGAATACCTTAAACAAGTGGCCTAATCGATTTTTTTTTTTCTAAAATGCCTATTAATACGCATCTGAGCATACAAATATTATGGAAATAATTCAAAGAACAAGTTCGAAAAAAAAGGTTTTTTTAATATTCCGTTAGAAACCAATTAAAGCATGTTGGACTTTATTTATTCATGTATCTACAAATTTCATTAAACCAGAATTATATTTCCAAGATAAGCACATATAAATGTTAGTTTAAGTTACATTTGGATAACACCAATTATAACGAGGATATTCCAAATAATAAATTTCAAATAAAATTTTAATTTTAAAATAAGTTTTTCAATCCAAATCACTAATCTTTCTAAACGTTGGTTTTTTTCATGT
Organism: Uranotaenia lowii; assembly: GCF_029784155.1. Classification (NCBI taxonomy): domain Eukaryota; kingdom Metazoa; phylum Arthropoda; class Insecta; order Diptera; family Culicidae; genus Uranotaenia; species Uranotaenia lowii. The sequence continues at coordinate 71,044,087 of NC_073692.1, read as the reverse complement.
TTCAGAATGACAAATACTTTAATTAAAATGAAAAAAAAAATTTTTTTAAAGAAAAACATTGCAATTCCATTGCACTGGAATAATTTTTCAGATTGAAAATTCATGAATATAGACTATAAATCTTTAAAATCGTATGGGGACTAACCGACCAAATATTTTAATTTTGCTTGGAAATCGCTCAGAAAATGCTAAATTTTCAATTTTTGAGAAAATAGAGTTGCTGTTTATTTTATATTAAACATCTTCTAGAAACACACCGTGATATTAATTTGAAATCCGTTTTAAAATTTGCGAAAAAACTAAACTTACATTTTTCAAATAAAATTTATCAAACAAAATTTTGGTAACGGTCGTCATATGATATGATAAAGAAAAACTGTAAATCAGAAATCAAAACAAAATGGTTTAGTATTGGGATAAACATATTTTTCATAGATTACTCAACTCAAATTGAAACGGTGAATCTGTAAAATTATCCATAAACAATCAATTTCTAAGTGTAATGGATTCGCAACTCGCAAGCTACATTAAATGTTATTAGTCATAACCTTTCTTGTGACTGTCCCGATATTTTTTCGCAGAATCTAGTGGCTCCATAGAGTCAAATCTACTAATTTGTCCTGATACCTTTGATTGCTATTTTTTGTGTAGTTAAAATCTTTCAAAGTTGAAAAAAATCTGTGCAACATTGTAATTTTCAAACCTCAAACTAGATTAAATCAAGGGAAAATTTAAAACCCCATTCAGGAAACTTCTTGAATGGAAATACCCCCATTTGCCCGGGTTCAAATTGAAAAGGACGGCTCCGAAAATTGAGAAGCATTTGTTGCATTCCCTTGCAATCACACTGACAAAGGGTGGCACAGATGTGCAGAATTGCTGACGTCACGTGACATCCCCCTCCCCTCCCTGCCCCAATGCATCCACGACCCCCCCGAAACGAGGTGCAGAGTCGTTATGTGTGAAGTGAATGGGTGTGAAATCCAAATAGTGTACCACCAAAGTGTGTCTCATCATTGCCACCCACATCCACCCCACCCCCCCTCCCTTTTTGGGTGCGCCCGAGTTTCAAACCGAGAGTCATCAAGAATCGTCATCGTCATTATTGCTGCTACTGCTGCTACCATCATCGACGTTGGTATTCCGGTAGCACTGATGATGATCCCAGAGCGTTACCATGGCAATATCCCAGGGAGCTTAAATTTCCGACCAGCACACACAGCTAAACTCCAAGCAGCAGAGCCGGCTTTCGAAAGAAGGATTTGGGATGATGGTTGCGACAAAGCGCAGCGGCTGAACGTTGGATGCAATTCCACAATGCGCGCGTATCTACAACGTTGAAAGGTTTGCTGAAGCTGTTGAAGATCGGGCGTAAAATGAGTTTTCCTTTCTTTCTTTCATTTTTTTTTTTGCCCCTGAATGGCTGCTGAAAGCTTCTGTGAGGGTGGACAGTAGCCTAAGTTATGGGGCATAGATAAATATAACAAACTACAATCCCCGGCATATTGGAACGTTTTAAAGACATTTTAAGCCCTCTGGCGATGCGAGAAAATAGAAATTCAAAAATGACGTCAAACTTTTATTTCAAAAAATGTTATACCCACTCTATTAAAACATTCAGTTGCGGGAAAGTACACAGATAAAATTGTAGATATGTATTCAAGAGCCTGGTGCATGGTGACTTGAAAGTGAGGAAAAGGGGAAAACGAAAATGTTTGATTGCTTTCGTTGCCACTTTTGATGACAAATTTGATTGGGTTGGCTTTCTGGGAATCCTGAGCAAAGCTACCGTGCCGAGTCGTTTTCCGAGATTTTCCCCGAGTGCAAGGAGAACTGAATGGGTGATTCGATTATTTTATATTGCATCGTTTGTGGTGCTTTTGTTGAAACTTTAAACAGTTGAAATCGAGTTAGGCATTGTTATTGCAATTGGGACGATTCCGGGATTGGAGCTCAAGAATATAGTTGTCATCTTACGTGTTGCATGCTGAAAGCAGGGGTGGTGGCTGAAAAGAGAGAATAACGATGAGAAAAGTACCCTTTAGAGTTGTCAATGATTTCGACGGATTGTTGAATAAATTATTTTACGCTACTGAATCAGTCTCATTATTAGGCTGACAAAGAATGATACTCTTTAAAAACTACCTCTACACAGAGATAAAACTGAGCGAATATATTAAACACATTTTCTAATTTAGCCAATACAAAAAGAATGCAAATGATATAATTTTTTTATAGATATTACTTTTTTTTTTTTTTGTTTCGATTATAGTCGTTTTACCATCTTTATGGCATTCGCGACTATATCAACGTTGCAGTTGGCAGATCGTTATTGAAAAACTTATCCGGTACAACTGTGTTCGATGTTTACTCTTGGGCTCGAACTCGCGGACATCGGCTCAGGAGACAACAGACTTGCCAAGTGAGCTATATCACAAGCCCAATATAGATATTACGATTTTCAGTATTGCTGTGCGAATTGTCCATGGATTTTTTCGAAATTCAAATTCAGCTAGAAATAATAACAATCCCAAAAATCGGTAATACATAAATCAAGCGTAACATTTCATAAGAGCGAAACTGCCAAATGTCAACAATTCGAATTAACAAACAGTCATTCTAGATGTACGCGGATGCACTTTACTCAATAAACTCGGTTTCATCTTAAAATTACTTGAAACTTTCAAATAAGGCTAGAGCAAAAATCAATTTCTCCTTTTGTCACCCCCTCCCCCTCCCCTCCTTGTAATTTTCAAAAAAAAACCCGAAGGGAGGGATAAATAAAGTTAGAAGTGTTATATGTTAATTCAAAAAAGAGTCAAATATTTCGATTCGATAAATAATTATAATTAGCGTAATCCGGGGTAATATTGATCACTTTTTTCAATATATTTCGATTATTTTTTCTGTTAAGGAGTATGTGGCATGTTTTATATTTTTAAAACCAGTACTGGTCTCCTATGAACGTGAAACATGGATGCAGAAATTTAAATTTAATTTAAAAATTGGTTTCGCCTCTGTTCAGAATTTGATGCTTTGGGGTGACATTGATCAGTTTCTATTCTGACGGGTGTAACAAGTTTTCTTGATCATAAAGGATACAAAACACCTTTATAATATTTACACATGCTGGTTTATCAATTTAACCTTGATTTTTAACATTTTATTTTAAAAATATTTATAGTCGAAAAAGAAATATGATGCTGCCTACATTAAGGGGCAAAAATTATTATAATTGCTAAATAGTTTCACTATTTCCATTTTCATTTTTTTTTTTCAAAGTTAACAATTTGATAAGGTTCCTATCCATTTGTCCAATACGGGCTTACTCTTGGAAAATGTCCTCATTTTTTTAATATAAAAAAAATTATCATTAAATGACAATAAAAATAGCACAATAACTGTTCATATAAAAAGAAAAAAGTTGTTCTTCCACATTAAACAACCCGTTTGCTTCTAAATGCTTTTTGGTATCATCAGGAGAGCTGTTTGTTTGCAAGCCTTGGAAAAATAGATATTTTAAGATTTTGAAATAGGATTTTTTACTATCAGAAAAAAAATCAAATGCAAACCAAATTTTGCCTATTTGAAACTCTATTAATAGCCAGCAGATCGAGGCCTAGAGGATAGCATACTTGTCTTCTAAGCCAACGTTCATGAGATCGAATTTCGAAGTTAACTATTGAAATTAAAATAATTTATTCGAAACACATAGTTGAGGATTAAATTGAATTCGATAAAAAGAAGAACATGTTTAATTTTGTTTCAAGAGTGTCAGTGATCTCAATTAGAGATACAATCACATTCAAATTCTTCCAGTTATCAATATTTTTTTATGTTCACAATAATAACTTTATAAATTTATGATACAACATGTTCAATTTATTATTGATACTATTATGATAAAGTTAAAGTTGGGAAATTTAGTCTTTTCAATAATCTATAAGAAACTTTTGATCCAACGGGCAAGTTTGAATTTGAAATTTTGTCGGCGGGCCGCACTCAAAATAACATTTATTAATTAATTAACCTGGCTTTATGTTTTAACTTTACAAAAGAAACCTGAAAAAAGAAAAAACTAATTGATGTTTTTGAAGGAAACCTAAATTTAACACCGTATCACTCGGTACATCGTAAGAATTTTAAAAAAATCATAAACTTTTAATTGACTCAAACTTATTTGCAAACATTCTTCCAAATAAAGAAATGATTTACTTACTTTTGTTATTGCAAATGATAGTTTTTGAAGGTCTTCCTGGTTCATTAAAAAAAATTAAATGTTTTCTGAGAATTTTTTTTCTTAAACCGATGATACGATTTGTCATCACTTTCATTTAAAGATTTAAATCTAAACGATAAATAAAAGTCAAAATAATTTATTTTTCACGATCACTATATTCTCAGATTTGAACGATCAATTGTTATTGAAATTTATTGATTTTGATTCTTTTTTTCTTGGAATGTTTACGAGAAGTTTTTCGGCAATTTAAATTAGTACTCAAAGCCCCGATATTTTTCCTACAAACAGCGAAAATTTGTTTTTATTTGAACTTCTGTATTGCATGCATTGCGATGTTTAGCAAAATTGTCTAAATCGCAGAAAAAGCCTCAATTCTATGGTTTTTAAGAAAATTTCGTTAAAGTTACAGTTGATGTATTTTCTTGATTCTAGAATTTTTTACAGATTTCACGGGTTTTCTCAATTTAATATAGAATAAGATTTTTTAACTGATTTATGAATATTTTATTACTGATAATGGGGATTTTTAATCTTCAAGTGTATTGACTCAACTCTCGATGTTTTGTACAATATTTTTACGAAATTTCTTAAAAAATGCATCAAGGATAACCGTTACTGACTGGTTTGGTTGAATAACAAAATTAAAGATTTTTCTTTCAAGAAATCAGATGGTTTGTCGTCGACTTTAATGCTCAGTCGTGTCGATAAGAAATCTATAATTGTTCACCCAGGTGCTATTTTAAAACTTTTCGCATTTCAACATTCAAGAACAAAAAGATTTCACTTGTAAACGGTTTTTTTACCAATAATTGAGTGCAAACAAAACTGGCTTTTTCTAGAAATTTTATAAAATACCGATTTAAATTTTCATAAAATATTTGCTGAAAATATTTATCATACAAAGTTATTTTCGACAGCGGATTTAAAATTCCTGCGATCATCTACAGTCGTTTGCTCTTCTGACCCGCTTTTTATGGATTAGAAAAAATCCATATAGAAGAAGAAGTCGTTCAAGCCCGGTAAATTTGAATCGGCAGAGAGGTAACTCAAATCGCCAGAGGGATCGTAACGATCTCTCTGGCGATTTTGCATCATCACATCGTTAGAGAGGAACACACCATACGCGTGCCTTGGGTGAGTGCCACGAATTAAGCTAAGACACGCCCTCCAGAGAAACACACGAACACAATCCGAATCGTGTTTGTATGTTTCCCTCCGAGACGCGTGTTCGCCTGCCTGAGAAGTCGACAGCTACGATTGAAAGCACACACGGGACACGGGGACAAAATGCGACCACACCGTACGAGTGTACGATTCAAACTGATTTCGCATGTACGCATTCGTATTTGTTGCCTCTAGGTATCTCGGCAGGACAAACCGAATGAAAATATTTGCGTTCTTGGAGTGTCGCCGAAGTTAACCGTTTTATTCAAAGTTCGGTGACTCAACTCTCAATTTTTTTGCATGCTCTGTCGATTTCTGAGAGGACGCGCTTACTGCCCAGTAAGCGCGTCCTCTCAGAAATCGACAGAGCATGCAAAAAAATTGAGAGTTGAGTCACCGAACTTTGAATAAAACGGTTAACTTCGGCGACACTCCAAGAACGCAAATATTTTCATTCGGTTTGTCCTGCCGAGATACCTAGAGGCAACAAATACGAATGCGTACATGCGAAATCAGTTTGAATCGTACACTCGTACGGTGTGGTCGCATTTTGTCCCCGTGTCCCGTGTGTGGTTTCAATCGTAGCTGTCGACTTCTCAGGCAGGCGAACACGCGTCTCGGAGGGAAACATACAAACACGATTCGGATTGTGTTCGTGTGTTTCTCTGGAGGGCGTGTCTTAGCTTAATTCGTGGCACTCACCCAAGGCACGCGTATGGTGTGTTCCTCTCTAACGATGTGATGATGCAAAATCGCCAGAGAGATCGTTACGATCCCTCTGGCGATTTGAGTTACCTCTCTGCCGATTCAAATTTACCGGGTGGGAGCTATCGGATGTTTCGGAAAACAGGCGCTCAGAAAAACAATAAAAAAGGATTGAGAACATACCTGAAAAACCATTTTGGCACTCATACGGCATCACCTGAAGCAGCTGGGGCCCCGGAGTTATGCGGAAAGGTTGGACCCGGTAATCTTCGATACCATACAAGGTATTTATGCCCACTTTACTTCCGAATAAATAGTTAAAACTTACACCGCGCAGTTTTGTCGTCCATTGTTTTCGCCACCTCAACAACAACAGTCATCAAGTGAGACGTGAATAAGTTATCTCACGACCGCCGCGACGCCTTACGTCAGTGTTGATTTGAGTTTCCAGTGTTGCCAAATTTGTAATTATATAAAGTTTTTGCACGATGATGATTGATGATGATGATGATAATGCCATCATCTGCTACATATGCGGCACTACTGAAAAAGATTCGCACCGCATAATTGAATGTGTTTCATGCAACCGCTCGGTACACTTTCGATGCAAACACATTCGTGGAAATGCTATCGCACGAGCTAGAAAAAAGCCTTTTTTCTGCTCGACTGAGTGTTTTGAACGAAATCCGCTTTCAAAACCGGAAGAAAGAGGCGAGCAAAACCAGATGATAGAGGAGTTACGTGCTATTGACCAATCGGTTAGGGAGTCAAGACAGGAGTCGGCAGGAATACGTATCGCACTCGAACAATCTAAACAGCAAATTGCGGAACTATTAGAGACCAATAAGCATATCGAAGCTTCTCGAGAATTTTTGGCAGAGAAATTCGATTTGCTTAACAAAGGTTTCGAAGATCTTAAGCTCGAATTAGTCGCTTTAAGATCCGAGAACCAGGAGTTGCGAATGGAGATCGTGTCGTGTAAGGAACAAAACAGTAACTTATCAGACCGTATCGATGTTCTCGAGTTGGAGCTTGACAGAATAAATCGAAAGGAGCTCTCCCGCAATGCGATTGTACTTGGTTTACCGATCATGGAAAAGGAGAATCCACGCGCTTTGATACTTCAAGTAGCAGAAACCGTTGGCTGTAAAATCGAAGAAAACGGAATAGTCAGTGCTCGACGTCTTGTGGGAAACAAAACATCCAATAACACCCCACCGGTATTGGTAACATTTGATTCGGAAGATACTAAAAACCATCTTTTTGAAAAAAAAAAAAGCGTACCCACGGTGTTCTAAAAACCTCTACAATTGGCAATTCGTTCATTAACTCGTTGCAATCCGTCACCATGCGCGACGAAATGACAGCATTCGGGAAAGATCTGCTAAAGGAAGCCAGGAAAATGCAGGACGAGATGGGAGTGAAATATGTATGGCCAGGACGTGATGGGAAAATTCTTATGAGAAGAACTGATGGCGCCAGAGTGGAAAAAATCGGTTCGAAGCAGGAATTGCAGAAGATTGTGGAATCCAAAAAGCGAACTCTTAATTTTGATACTTCCTCATTTACAATGTCATCCCCAAAGCGTGTACATTTACAAAAATAGTTCATGAGCTGTACCTCGAATTTTATGATTAACTAAATATGAATTTTACAACAAGCAATAATTATTATAATACTATAGATGAATTAAATAAAAGCCAAAAAACAAATGAAAACAGTCGTTCTAATTTAAAAATTCTTCAATTCAATGTACAAGGAATCAACAACCCAGAAAAATTAGATGACATAAAAATTATTCTGAAGCACCTTACTGAAGAGATTCATGTGATTGTTCTTGGTGAAACGTGGCTGAAACAAGATCGGACTCAACAAGCTAGGTTACCAGGTTTCAAACCATTCTTTTCGTGTCGAGACGACACCTCGGGAGGAGGTTTGGCCGTCTACGTGAAAAATGGTATGGATTGCGAAGAACTTTGTAATCATCATTATGGTGGTTACCATCATATTCACGTGCGTATAAGATCTGCAGGAGAGGAAATAAACGTTCACGCTATCTATAGACCACCTTCCATCAATACTACTTGTTTTTTCGCTGATTTGGAGTCGCTTATATCATCTTATAGCACGACTTCTTCTTGCATTATCGTAGGAGACATGAACGGTCCAACAAATCAAACATCTAATCCTGAAACAGTTGAATATTTGGAACTTCTAAATTGCTACAACTTCCAAGTCACCAATACACATGTAACAAGACCCGCTAGCGCTAATATACTTGATCATGTTATCTGTTCCGAGAAGATTTGGTCTAAGATAACAAATGATACAGTTTACTCGGATCTAAGCGACCATTGCATAATAATATCCTCGATTGGCCTACGCAAAAACGTGTTTACCCGCAAACTTCTTAAAGTCGTCGTTAACAATACACTGATTAGCGAGCACTTCGCTGCAAACGTCTACAATATGCAAGCTGATTCAGCTGAAGAACTTCTTAAAAAAAGTATTACAAACATACCAAAAGCTTAAGGCCGAATATTCCAAAACTGTCGAAGTGAAAGCCAGAGTGAAAGGATTATGTCCTTGGATGAACGTTGACGTTTGGAAATGGATAAAAATCAAAGATTCTCTCCTAACAAGATCAAAAAGAAATCCATCAGACTTAAACACTCGAAACCTATTGAAACATGCGTCAATGAAACTGCAACAGTGCAAACAAGACGCGAAACAAGCATATTACAGCAATTTATTCAGAAACGCCAACTATAGGAGTACGTGGAAATATTTGAATTCCATATCTGGTCACCAAGTTGATGAGCATGAAACACCAAAACTGATAATCAATGGAAACCTTACAAGCAATGTGGAGATAGTTGCAGACACGTTCAATTGCTTCTTTAGCAACATAGGGCCCCAGCTTGCATCTACTATAAACAGCCAGAGAAATGCCAACCGATTTGGAACCTTAAATAACCTACGAAACTTTATTTTCCTGGAACCAGCAACCGAGCAAGAGGTGATTTTGAAAATCAAGGACCTCGATAACAATAAAAGTATAGGTCCTGATGAAATACCTGCGCATTTCATCAAACAGCATCATCGATTCTTCTCGAAACTGTTACGTGACGTATTCAAGGAAAGCCTTCTCACCGGAAAATATCCTGATTGCTTGAAGATAGCAAAGGTTGTTCCAATCCATAAAGCTGGATCAAGAGTCGACGTAAACAACTATCGACCGATTTCAGTACTTTCTTCTCTTAGCAAAATCCTAGAACAAATGATGGCTACAAGGATTACAAAATTTTTCCAAGAACATAACATCCTCTATAACTGCCAATACGGATTCCGTGCCGGCTCTAGTACAACAACAGCAACTTATGAGCTATTTGATGATGTCTACAAAGCTCTTGATAAAAATAAAATGACTGGACTTCTCTTCTTAGATCTCAAAAAGGCATTCGACACTACAGACCATAGGATCATACTCGAAAAACTCGCATATTATGGCATACGAGGTAATGCTCTGGAGTTAATAAAAAGCTACCTTACTGGCAGATGTCAATTTGTTTCCATAAATGGAGTACGTAGTAATAATCGTAGTAATAAAAGTGGGGATACCACAAGGAAGCAATCTTGGGCCACTTCTATTCCTGATATATGTGAATGATCTGCCAAATCTGAACTTGAACGGAATGCCACGTCTTTTTGCTGATGACACATCTCTATTCTACACTGGAAATGATTCTACCGCAATAATCGAAAGCATGCGCGTTGACATGGAAGTTCTAAGAAAATATTTCGATGAAAATCTACTATCATTGAATCTTACAAAATCCAAATACATGATTTTATTCACACCCAGGAGATCAGAGCAAGTACATGGGGATCTGATAGTAGATTCAATACCAATCGAAAAGGTTTACCACTACACATATCTCGGTCTGGATATTGATTGCAAGCTTAAGTGGGACTACCATATAAAGAAACTTCAAAAACAAGTTAGCGCAACATGCGGCTTACTTTGGAGGATGAAAAAAGTTGTTCCTACAAAACAGTTAGCGTTGATGTACCAGGCGCTCGTACAATCAAAGCTACAGTACCTTGTCTTCATCTGGGGAGCAGCAGCTAATACCCACTGAAAAAAATTGCAAGCTGCTGAAAACCGTTGCCTCAAAGCCGTCTACAATCGCCACAGAATGTACCCAACAAAAAATTTGTATTCCGAAGCTGTCAATTCAACATTACCTATCCAGGCTCTAAGAGAGTTCCAAGCGATGTCAATAATCCATTCTCATCTGAATGATCAACTGACTCATCACAACGTAGTACACGAGCAACCCAACCACGGATACATGCTGCGTAACTCAGCCATCCTATCAATAAGCCGACCAAACAGCGAAATGTCACGGAAAGCATTTCCTTACTACGGCAAATATTTGTATAATCTTCTCCCTTCAACACTCAGGGAAGAAAAAAATCCAAAAAAATTCAAAACCATGTTTAAACGACACATCCGGAATAAAGTCGAATCTTACTTTGACTAACACACATTGTTATGTTAAAACACCCGATGACTCGTAACTGAGTCAAAATCGAGAAGCGCTTCCTGAACAGAGATTTATCTCGCTGGAAGCTAAGTCGATTACAACCTCCTCACCATTCGACTAGTTCGCCAGTCTAAAACGGCCAATCGCATCTGACTAATACCAAAAATTTCATTTCAATTATCTCATTTCTGCCATGTACCGCCGCCTCCGACCGCCTCCTCCAACCGCCACCACCAGCAACCGCCGCCACCCAACACAGCCACCACCACCATCTTGAACTTTCAACGACATTGAGTGATTCAAAATTAAGTGTGTGATACATGAAATGAATGAACATAATTGTAAACAAATCGAAAAAATCAAAAGAAAAACAAAAATAAAGAATGATGAGGAGGTTTTGCGCCCACTGGAGAAGGACCCCGACTGAAGTTCCACTCCCGCGGGCTTTTCCCTGCTCACAAAAAAAAAAAACAAAACAAAACAAAAAAAGAATTAAAAGTTGTGATTCAATAGTTATAAATAATGGAATCCAAATTAAATAAATAAACTCTACTCTATCCTTCGAAAATAAATAATATTGCACTTATACCTTCCAAAACCCACAACAAACACTAGAAAAAAAAAATGTTAACAGTTTGAATGATTGTAGGGCAAATACACCTCCAAACAAGTGAAGTGCATTTTTTATCAAATCACTGACATATTAATTGAGAAATAAATTCAATTTGAAAAAAGCTTCGCGGGCCGCACTTGAAGGTCTAGAGGGCCGCACGCAGTCCGCGGCCGCGAGTGTCTCATCCCTGCTGTAAAGTAAGCATTTCAGATTGCCGGGTTTCTATCGGACTTGCTCGGATTTTCAAAGAAAAAAATGTAAATTTGGAAATTGAAAAAAATTGGTTCGGTTGCCGAGGAAAAACCCGGATTTTGCTCGTAGTTTTTCACAATTTTAGATAAATCCATACCCAATACTCAAATTTAGTTCACGATTTTTTTTTATTTTTGCATCAAATGACTATTATTTCTTTAAACTTGTAACTTATTTTATTTAACGAAACAAATTTGCATTTTTTTTTTTGAAATTGTAAGATAAAATTTGAACGATGCGCCTTGGTAAAAAAATCATTTTTAATGGTTTTATTTTTCACCTCATCTTTCGCTATTTATTCAAAAAACCTGGATTTTGGCCGGAATTGCGCGGGCCAATTTTTTTTTAAAAACCTCACAAAAACCGTATTTGATATCAAATTTTCCAATCCAAAATCAGGGTAATATCCCAGCAAATCTGAGAAAATTTTAAGCATGACTCGAAGAAATGAAAGCGAAACGTGTAAGAATATCATTTCAATTTTCAATTTTTTGTCGAAGTACATTAGTTTCATTTTCATGTCAATTCACATTATTTGGTTTTTTTTATGTTCACATATTGTGGATCAAATACGAGAAATCTCGTTTTTTCGCTTGCCGCTAATGTGCTTCTTTAAGAAGCACTTTCTAATGTTATAAATTTTATGGTAAATTTCTATTCTACAATTCTGAACACAACACGTTCGATAACTCAAATATACTGAATTTATAAAATTTATTCTATCATGTTTTGAGATAAAGTGTGCCGAATATCGGCGTTTCTGGCATAAATTTCTTCGCGATCCTTATTGTGTTAATAACTCTAAAAATTTCGTTTTTGAAACCAAAATCAAAACTTTCCATTACTTAATTTGAATTTTTCTTGCTTAGTTTTTGTCCCGCGTCTTAGCGCAGACCCTCAATTGGCCTCCAATGACCAGGTTCTACAATCAGCAGGCACTTCCGCTTCGTGAAGCTCAATCCGTTTCAACAGAGCCGGTTCATCATTTGCTACCTAGAGATATAAACCTTGAGATTGTCAGTAAAACATAATACTAGTAAAAAAATTAGTTGCAACGCAACATACTTCAGAGATTTTAGAAACTAAAATTAAATCTGAATAACTCAAAAGCACAATAAAGTTAAACATTCGGCATATCAACTCAAACATAACTATTCTTGATAACCAAATCTGGCTTTATCAAAAAACCAACATGCTAGCAAATATGGAAACAGTTTGCACATTTGCGCATCTTATCTTGACATAAAAATATCGCTCAACGGCCACCGCACGACAATCTAACCAACGAAAATTGTATAAAAGCTAGCTTTTGGTATCATCTCCTCATCAGTATCTAAGTGCCAGCATCCACAGTCCAAGATACATTAATCTTCGCCAAAATGAAGACCTTCATTCTGTTGACCGCAGTGCTATGCACGATCTCTGGATCGGCTATGGCTAAGCCAAAACATCATCGCCCATCCACCACTGAGGCTGCTCCTGCCGGAACTGGAGTCTACAACTGTCCAGCATGTCCCTATGACTACACTCCGGTTTGTGGCTCGGACGGACTCACCTACTCCAACGATTGTGTCCGATACTGCTCGGCTTTACCCTTCGGATCCGTGGCTGTGTCCTATTCCGGAGAATGCAATGTGGCTCCTGCCGGGAACACCGATTATAGCTGCCCCGTTTGCCCTGCTTACTACATGCCAGTTTGTGGATCTGACGGTGTCACCTACGAGAACGATTGCTTCAGATATTGCTCGGCTTCTCCCTATGGAACGGTTGCTGTGGCCTCTTTCGGTGAGTGTAACGCTGCCCCTGCCGGAAACACCGAGTATAGCTGCCCTGCTTGCCCCTACGATTATACTCCGGTTTGTGGATCTGACGGATTAACCTACTCCAACGATTGCGTCCGATACTGCTCGGCTTCACCATTCGGATCGGTTGCTGTGGCCTACGCTGGAGAGTGTGCCTAAGTCGCCTGACGAAACCTTGCGCTGGTAATCCAATCGAATATGAGTATTGTAATTGTCATCAGATGAAATCTTCGAAGATCATCAATAAAGTTAAACTAATGCATTCGACGGGTTCTTTTCAATGTTTAGTATCTGGAATGAAAAAGTGACTCTCCAGAGACCCCACCAAAACCAAAGTACTTCTGATGACTTTTAGCTGGATTTGCTTGGCTAAAAGTCTAGCAAAAGACGTCTGCTCGAGCGCTTTATAATTAAAGTTAAAGGAAGAAACAAAAAAGCTGTAGCTCAATGCCTTTTGGTTTTAAAAAAGATAGATTTCATAACCCTGTGGTTTTAGGTTGTTGAATGAAACGAAAGATGTAATAAAAAAAATCAAGTAGGTATCCTGCAAGAATACTCACAACGAATCCATAAATTACTGCGAACCAGCTCGGCTCTTTAAATTAAATCGTTCAAAAAAAAACCCCTCACTAAACAGTAAGCTCGTCAATGTTTATGATCCCTCCTGCTGCAGCAGTCATCTTCGTTTGATGAGACTTTAACCTTCAACAGTAAGGTAAATCTTCCATCTCTTCACTCATTCTCCTCCAAGGGGACGATGGACGCGATTCTTCGATGATTCGGTGGCCTCTAGTGGGTGGCGGTCACGAAACGAACGTGTGGTTTGCGCTTCACCTGGGGGAGATTTTTATTGGATTTCAGCATCATCAAACCGAACCAAGGTGAGTTTGGCAACAGTGGGAGTTATTCCTCCCTCAAATTCCTTCCTCCGAGTGCCCACGAAATTTCTCAAATTACCACAAGTACACCAAAGGCAAGGAAAAACCGCATCAAACTCCAAAGGGGCTCTGGGTGCTATAGGGATGATCTGGTTGTCTTTGTGATGATGATGGACGCCGTACAAGCGGTGACGCGGAAATGGCGGAAGTGAAACATCCGATGCTGCAGGTCCTTTGATAGCGAAAACCGAAGAGCCGAAGCAAGAGGGTGTCGATGTGGATGGGATGGCAGATGGTAGCGCGCTCGAAATACAACACACAAAATTCAACAAGATGACGACGAGGACGACGTGAACCTACGCATCGGAATCGACGCACGGTACATCCCCTGCAGCAACGTCGTCGTCGTCGTCGTCGTCGCTTCTCGTGTAACACAAAACAAAGGAAAATTAGACCTAATCTCATAATCAATCATGTTTGTCTTGTCAGCCGTGAGCAACTAACTAAACAGAATTCCTCCACCACCTCTCGTTTACGTCCTTGCAGTCACTGTGCCTTCCCCTTCTTCTCCTCCTCCTAAGACGAACATCGCGATGAATCCTATGAACTGCGAATTTGTCAGGAGTTTGATCTAGGGATTCTCAATTGAAAATGTAATATATTAACCCGAACGAATTTTCTTAAAAAACTGATAAATATTTGTGTAATTTTTATACCTGAAAAAGGCCAATAGACTGAGTCGATTTGGGGTCAATTTGGAATTTCTCAAACCCTGGGGCCTTAAAAGCTTCGTCTTGGTCCAAAACTCATCCATAATTTTTTGCAAAATTTTTAAATTGCGTTTACATGAGTAAATTTGAACTTTTAGGTTTGTATGGGAAAATTGAATATTTTGTATTGAAAAATCAACATCATTTTTGTTTCGTCTGTGAAACCGATGGTTTTTGTGCCAATTTATAAAATTCCTAAAGGAAATTTTCCTCTGAACAACTTTGTCGAAGACTGTAACTTCGTATCGTAAGACGAAGCTTTTTAGACCCCAGGGTTTGAGAAATTCCAAAATTACCCCAAATTGACTCAGTCTACTGGCCAACGCAATTCGTGTAGTAGTTGCTATGATCTCGGTACCCAATCTCGCCGCAGCTAAGTTACTACATGTCGGTTTAGGTCAGTGTTGGACAATGAACGACAACACTAGGTGAGCTCAGTCCATGGCAACCGTTCTTCAATTTCTTGGACATCATCACATCGTCAGATTACGTTCCACTTAATCTAACCACCTCGCTCGTTGCGCCCCTGCTCGTCTTGTTCTTAGCGGATTCGTAACGAACATCTGTTTTGCAGGACAGTCGTCCGGCATTCTCGCAACATGTCCTGTCCAGCGTTTCCGGCCTGCCTTCACCATCTTCCGGATTTTGGGTTCGCCGTAGAGTCGCGTGAGCTTATGGTTTATCTTTCGCCTCCACACTTCGTTCTCCTGCACGCCGCCAAAGATAGTTCTTTACACTCTTTGTGGCTTGTGATATAGCTCAGTTGGCAAGTCTGTTGTCTCCTGAGCCGATGTCCGCGAGTTTGAGCCCAAGAGTAAATATCGAACACAGTTGTACCGGATAAGTTTTTCAATAACAATCCGCCAACTGCAACGTTGGTAAAAGTCGCGAATGCCATAAAGATGGTAAAACGACTATAAACGAAATAAAAAAAAAAGGTTCTTAACACTCTTCATTCTTTTTTTTTTATTTTTTTTTTAAGTATATCTTTATTAGTACCAATTCATCATTACATTTATATTACATTAATACATTAAATTAGGTGTTCAGTTCAATAATGAACTTTCAGAGCCGTATAGTTTAATAATCACTAAAATTTATTTATTCGACTTAAATTTGCTGAGCACAATCAAGCATTTTTATAAAGGAGAACATCCTGTAGTGAAAAAAAAATATTTTAAACTAAAAACTAAAGCTATCCTAAAATTAAACTAATTGTAGAGAGAGCGAATCTCTGCGATGGAAGACTGCATCGATTTGCCTCTGAAGTTGGAGATGATTTTGTTGGCCATCTCTTCGATAGATTCAATGCCTGCAATCCGATGAAGATCTTCGGTGCTGTGCCAAGGTGGAAGCCGCAAAATCATTTTCAGAACCTTGTTCTGAATCCTCTGGATGGCTTTCTTCCTCGTCGCGCAGCAGCTAGACCAAATCGCTACTGCATACATTATCGCTGGTCGGAAGACTTGCTTGTAAATAAGCATCTTATTCTTCAGGCAAAGTCGGGATTTCCTGTTGATGAGAGAATAAAGAGATTTAGTGTATTTATTACATTTAGATTGAATATCTTCAATGTGATTCTTAAAAGAAAGATTCCGATCAAGTGTGAGTCCCAAGTACTTCACGTGATCAGACCATTCTAAAGAAACCCCATTAAAAGTTATGGAATGATTTTCATTAGGTTTTAAAAAATTTGCTCTTGGCTTATGGGGAAATAAAATAAGTTGAGTTTTGGAAGCGTTAGGAGAAATTTTCCACATTTTCAAGTAATTCAAAAAGGAATTTAAATTTTGTTGCAATCTACTGCGTACCACCCGTAAATTTCGACCTTTGGCTGAAAGCAAAGTATCGTCAGCAAATAATCTTCTACCTTTTCCTTCTGGGACATCAGGAAGATCAGAAGTAAAAATATTGTATAAAATAGGCCCAAGTATACTACCCTGAGGGACACCAGCTCTAATGGGTATCCTTTCAGAGCATGAATTTTGATAGCTTACTTGCAAAGTTCGGCTAGTCAAATAATTTTGAATAATTTTGGTGAGATATACAGGAAAATCAAATCGAGCTAATTTAGCTACTAAACCTTTGTGCCAAACACTGTCAAAAGCTTTTTCAATATCAAGAAGAGCAACACCAGTTGAATAACCCTCAGATTTGCTAGCGTTAATCATATTAGTTACACTCAAAAGTTGATGTTTAGTAGAATGTCCATGACGAAAACCAAATTGTTCATCAGGGAAAATAGAGTTCTGATTAATGTGAATCATCATTCTATTCAAAATAACGCTCTCAAATAGTTTACTTAAAGATGGAAGCAAACTAATTGGTCGATAACTTGAAGGCTCTGAAGCACTTTTTCCAGGTTTCAAAATTGGAGTTACTTTGGCATTTTTCCATTTATTGGGAAAATAAGCCAAGTGAAAACATTTATTGAAGATTTTAACTAAAAAATTTAAAGTGCTTTCAGGCAACTTTTTAATAAGAATATAGAAAATCCCATCTTCCCCCGGGGCTTTCATATTTTTAAATTTTTTGAAAATCAATTTAAGTTCATCAATATTTGTCTCACAAGAACTTTCAAACACAATTTGCTTAGAAAGAATATCATCAAATTCTAGGGAAATTTGAGCATCAATTGGACTTACAACGTTTTAATTAAAATCATGAGCAGACTCAAATTGTTGGGCTAATTTTTGAGTTTTTTCTGAATTAGTTAAAAGAAGTTTATCCCCATCTTTCAAAGTAGGAATTGGCTTCTGGGGCTTTTTTAGAATTTTAGTTAATTTCCAAAATGGCTTTGAGTAGGGTTTTATGTCCTCTACTGCTTTAGCAAAATTTTCATTACGAATGAAATTTAAACGACGTTTGATCTCTTTTTGAAGGTCGCAATAAATTAATTTCAAATAAGGATCCCTAGTTCGTTGAAATTGGCGTCGACGAATGTTTTTCAGTCGTATCAAAAACTGAAGATCATCATCAATTAAAGGTTGATTAAATTTATGTTTAACTTTAGGTATTGAAGCGGCTCTAGCATTGACTATTGAAGTTGTCAAATTTTCTACAGCCAAATCAATATCTTCTATTGAATTCAATGGAACGTTTACATCTAAATTACGTTCAATGAAATTCATATATTGCTCCCAGTTAGCCTTTTGAAAATTAAAAGTTGATTTTAAAGGGTTTTCAATGGGACTTTGGGATAAAGAAAATGTTACTGGAAGGTGGTCTGAATCGAGGTCCGCATGAGTAACTAATTGACTACAATGCTCGCCTAAATCCGTTAGAACCAAATCAATTGTGGAGGGATTTCTAATTGAAGAAAAACAAGTATGCCCATTAGGATATTCAACAGTATAATAACCTGCAGAGCAGTCATTAAACAAAATATTCCCATTTGAATTTGATGAAATATTATTCTAAGATCGGTGTTTTGCATTAAAGTCACCAATAATAAAAAAAATTGATTTATTTCTGGTGAGTTTTTGTAAATCACCCTTCAAAAAAATTTTCTGTTCACCGCTACATTGAAAAGGCAAATCTGCGGCAACAATTATAATTTTCCCCATAGAAGTTTCTAATTCAATTCCAATTGTTTCTAAGACTTTTGTATTGAAAGAAGGAAGAAGTCTAAATTTAAGACGACTATTGATGACAATAGCTACACCCCCACCTTGTCGATCAAGTCGATCATTTCGCAAAATTTTAAAGAAAGCATTGCTTTTCAAGTTATTGTCTGGCTTTAAAAAAGTTTCAGTGATGGCAGCAATATGTATGTTTTGAGTTTTCAAAAATAAAAAGAACTCGTCTTGGTTAGCCAGCAAAGATCTAGCGTTCCAATTCATAATATTTAAACATCTATTTGGATCCATGAGGGAATCGTAAAGTCATAATAATTTTGTTAGCATAATTAAAAGAAGTTTGGAAAGCTTCAAACATAGAATTTGCTTTCAACATAAGTTGCATCATTTCCATTAAATTTTGATGCAAAAATTTTAATTTTTCCTCAGTAATCTCACCCAAATCAACAAAATTGTTAGAATCAGAAGAGGAAGGAGAAGAAAAAGTATTTGAATTTCGGGGATTTTCCCAAGCCTTCGCATGAACGTTGAGACTTGGTTTTTTCCCATTTTTATTAGTTAAACCTGAAGAGGGCAACCCATTTTTACCACCTCTGAGAACGATAAACAACGAGTCTGTGGCGCAGAATCAGCCCAGGTAACATTAAAATCACTTCGGGTATTGCCCAGCCGTGATTCCAATGTAGGCCGAGGCTGACTGCGAACAGGCAGGTTGTTTGCCGGTCTGACGTGTGTAGACGAAAAAGAGGAAGGAGGAGAAGAAACTTTTCTGGAAACTTTGGGGTTTTTCCTAGAAGCAACAATTTTTGCCCTAACGGGACAATCTAGAGAATTCGAGGAATGATTACCTGCGCAATTCGCACACTTAAAAAATTCTGTTTTTGGCTTATCACCACCAAAAAGGCATTTAGATTTTTCATGATCGAATGAGCCGCAAAACATGCATCTGGCATTCATTCTAGAATTTTTAGTGCCATGACAAAAAGCTTGACAACGACGACATTGCGTAATATTTTGTAAAAAATTGGTATGGGATTTACGAAAAGGTTCAAATTTTACTCGACAATGAAACATAAGACGAGCCTTTTCCAAAATTTTCAAATTATTAACCTGATCCTTTTAAAAATGGATCAAATAAAGTTCAGGAGCAAAACCAACACTACTGATATTATTCGTGTTGGTTCTTTTCCTCATTTGAATTGCTTGAATTGGAGAAAAACCTAACAAAGAATTTAATTCATTTGTGATCTCATCCGGTGTCTGATCGCCGGTGAGACCACGAAGTACAACTTTAAAAGGACGATCACCTCTAGTGTCGTACGTAAAAAATTGGTGTTTTTTATTATTCAAATAATTTAAAATTTTTTGAAAATCATTAAAAGATTCCGCCAATATACGAGCAGTTCCCCTTCGACCGATCTGAAAAGAAATCTTCACATCCTTGACGGAAGTGACGATTTCTTTTCGAAAGGCATTGAAGTCAGGAATCGTGACCGTTATTGGTGGAATCTTTTCGTTTTTAAGAGTATAAGAAGAAGAAGAAGAAGGTTTCTTAGTACTCTTATCAGAATTAAATATGAATATTTCCTCATCACCGATGTTATGAAGGACATCGAATGAATTGGAAATTTCAACTTTTTTGGCAGATGGCCCTGGATTAGGTTCAGCAATCCGTTTTCTTCCGGCCCTTGAGCCGGCCGAAGACTTCCCCATGCTGGAAAGAAAAGAGAAAATATGAATAAAAGAAAATGAAAATAATTTTAGCACTGAAAAGTGCTGATTGAAATACAGGTAAGGAAAAAATAAATAATGTAAAATGTTCCTGCAGGTACACAGCAACGATACGATGCTCCGGCGTACGTGTTGACGGCTCAACGGTACAGATGGAAGTGAACACTTTTCATTCGAATACACCGAGTGTTCGCAGGTTCTCCTCGAGCAATATCCGTGTCTCGTGCCCGTAGAGAACAATCGATCTAATGAGCGTCATGTACAGTAAGGTGTCCCAAAATTGCATAACTTCTGGGAATCTGGGGGCTCACCCTCCAAATGGTATATTAGGATGTGCAGAACAAACTTTTGTATGGAGCCGACTAAAAAAAATCATGTTTAGAGGTTCCGCAAGCGCGATCTTTAAAAAAAGTCCACTTTAAAAAGATTTGATTTTAAATAAATTCTGGGTCCCAAAATTTTCATAAAATTTATATATTTTTTTATTTTTTTAATTTTGTTTGAGTTAAAAACTACACGTAAAAAGTACAAAATTAACCAAATTTGTATCAAAATGTAAAACTAGCAAGCTTTTTTCAAGAGAAAAAAATTTTTTGGTCCAAAAACTTTGAATTCAACTGACCAAAATGTGTACCAAGCGTAAAATATTTTTAATACCAATGCCATCAAAAGATGCGGATTTTTGTGCACTTAAACTTTGCTGAACAAAATATGTAGTTTGTATCAACGTGTGAACAGCTATTCACGATTGAATGCTTAACAAAAATCACAGTTTAGGATATTTTTTATTTAATTTATAAAATTTGTCTTAATAAATACCTACTTTAAAATCAAAATACTTACAAAAAAAGACTTTGATGGTTTAAAGGAGTCATCAGAAGGCCATATGCCGAATTTGAGCAGAATCGGACAACAGGAAGGGGTTGCACTGAATCTCAAGTGTGAAAGGGATTCTGAGACATAGTGTTCTAAAAAAGCAGAAAAAACTGTTTTTTTATCATACATTTTTGTCTTTACCAATCGATTGCTTGATTATGTAGATTTTATTTAAATTTCAATTAAGACTAACATTTCACCTGAAGACTGCAACTCGATTGGACTTAAAACAAAAAACTTATGGCTGTTCAAAGATTGTATTTTGGTTACAAATTGTCCTGTAAAACGCAATGAGTAAAAAGTACTCATTGAGTGTTAAACGACAATTTGCCACAAAAATACAATCTTGGAACAGCCATAACTTTTTTGTTTTAAGTCCAATCGAGTTGCAGTCTTCAAGTGAAATGTTAGTCTTAATTGAAATTAAAATAAAATCTACATAATCAAGCAATCGATTGGTAAAGACAAAAATGTATGATGAAAAACCAGTTTTTTCTGCTTTTTTAGAACACTATGTCTCAGAATCCCTTTCACACTTGAGATTCAGTGCAACCCCTTCCTGTTGTCCGATTCTGCTCAAATTCGGTATATGGCCTTCTGATGACTCCTTTAAACCATCAAAGTCTTTTTTTGTAAGTATTTTGATTTTGAAGTAGGTATTTATTAAGACAAATTTTATAAATTAAATAAAAAATATCCTAAATTGTGATTTTTGTTAAGCATTCAATCGTGAATAGCTGTTCACACGTTGATACAAACTACATATTCTGTTCAGCAAAGTTTAAGTGCACAAAAATCCGCATCTTTTGATGGCATTGGTATCAAAAATATTTTACGCTTGGTACACATTTTGGTCAGTTGAATTCAAAATTTTTGGACCAAAAAATTTTTTTTTCTTGAAAATAGCTTGCTTATTTTACATTTTGATACAAATTCGGTTCATTTTGTATTTTTTACGTGTAGTTTTTAACTCAAACAAAATTTAAAAAATAAAAAATATACAAATTTTATGAAAATTTTGGGACCCAGAATTTATTTAAAATCAAATCTTTTTAAAGTGGACTTTTTTTAAAGATCGCGTTTGCGGAACCTCTAAACATGATTTTTTTTAGTCGGCTCCATACAAAAGTTTGTTTTGCACATCCTAATCTACCATTTGGAGGGTGAGCCCCCAGATTCCCAGAAGTTATGCAATTTTGGGACACCCTAATGTACAGGTTACACTTCGTGCGAGGCTAGGTCTTCTCGACCGCAGTTGCTTGTGGAGTCCATAGTAAGCACGGCTGGTGTCAGTGTCTGCGGTCACCAGTGAACCGAGATAGACAAAGTCTTCGTCTATGTCTTTATTAAGCATATATTTTCCAACATATCTGGAAGACTCGAATGCCAAAAAAGGTCTTAAATAAATAAATGATAGCAATCTTTGGATTTGTAACCATCGGTTACCCAGACTTACTAGCGGACTGAGAAACCCCCTCTCAAGTTTTCTACTCGTAATGGAATTTCGGATCAAGGAAACACCTGAGTAGCTGAGATAAAAACTTTAATTTCCCCGAGACAGTCAACACATTGGGGCTTACACAATGCCCTACCCTCTTTAGGAATAGTAGTAGGTGGTCCTACCTTGATATTCGGCTAGCACGCATCATCGCAAGGCGCGAATACTGCTACCCAAAGCTCACCTGGTTCTGTTGCCTGGTGTTTGTCAACATGGTAAGTTCGACCTAAGGTTCCCAACCGTGGCTGGTGATTTTCAACCCAACAATTCGGGGTCCTGTAGAGGCAGGATGGAAGATATCAAGGGAATTAGCGGGATGCCTGGTAAGGAGTTCAATATGGAAGCTGCCTGGAAGTGCAAGCTAGTTTCAGTCTTTGGCCTTCAGAGGACGTCGTCCTCCTGGCGGCTGGCATTTCAACAGTGGATGCTCAGTTACGCGCCACCGTAAAGCATGGATCATCCAAAATCTGGACGCACTGTTTATTATACCATAGCGCTCCTAGTTGTCGGATCTGGAAGGTTTTGACAGTACTTAGTTCGGAAATGTTTCCTCTTTCCTTTTCAAAACCTATTCGTGCGAACGGACGTTCGTTTTGCTCCCGAAATATCAATTCATTTCTCGGCCTTTGTTCGCTCCGCCATCGCTGGTCAAGTTGATGACCATTGTTGCTTCCTGCTTACCCGTTTTCGTCAGCCGTTTGGGACCCAATTCGTGGGACATCAATAACGGAATCCTGCGTCCGTACATGGTTCATAAATGAACCATTTCATAACGATTCGTTATGTTCCAATAAAGTTACACGAAGCCGCAAGCGAAAATTAATTTTGGACACCCACGTCAAAACCCGACGTGGTCTGGTTCAAAAATAGTGAAATCTGATTATGGGCGGATTCCTGACCAAAAATTTCCAAAGCCACTGGTCGGGGTGATGTTCCCGCCAAGTTCAAATTCATTTTTGCCGATAAGTTGGCTAGAAAGTGTTTGATCTGGCAAGGTATTTGCAGCTGCGGACGAAAAACCTCGGTTTTTCTGAAAAACAAGACCATGGACTCCGAAATGTACAAGGAGGAGTGCCTTACAAAACCTTTTTTTTCGTACATTAGATCTCACAAAGGACCAGTAAAGTTTTCGCCAGATTTGGCAAGCTGCCACTACAGCTAGGAGGTACTACAGTGGTATTGGGCCAACGGATGGATTTTGTCGAAAAGGACATCAACCCACCCAACTGCCCTCAAGTCCGCCCTATCGCCCTGTATTTTGGGAAATATTCAAGTAGAAGATGATGAAGAATGGTAGGACGACTCGGGATGCAACAGAGATGAAGAGATTGCGGAACAAAATGGCTGCTGAGGGCAGTGAATAGGGTGTCCAAACTATGATGAGTGGTTCTAGACGAAAAGTTCGAAATTTCATCAAAACAACATCGAAATAATTTGTTTCTTATTTTTTCTTTGAAGTGCAATAAAAACCCTACATTTTGATTCCAAAACATTTTTATTTCGTTTACATAGCTTCGACCCGTTTTAATGCGTCCAGATTTTGCGTGATCCATGCTTTAGCGATTCAGGCTGTGGAAAGCTGTATGTATTAAAAGATCGCTATAAATCGCTATGAGTTAAATGATCTTACATCGAACTCACCAGAAAACCGAGTTGGTGCTGATCACCTATCTGATATCACCCCAAACAGGTACAATTGCAGTTGAACCGTGAAACATCGTGTCTAAATGTGCAATTGAATTCCTGCGTGTGTCGGTCGACGACAGGCTCAGTTTTACGAGCCACGTCGAGTACGCGTGTAAGAGAGTGGTAATGACAACGGCTGCATTCACACGGATCATGTCGAACTCCTCGACAATCCGTAAAAACGGGAGGAGGATATTGTCGAGGTCACGCGTCAATCTTGAGGTAGGGAGTGGCGGCCTGCAGAGACTCAGCAGCGTATAACGACTGATGAACCTGCAGGCTATCAGTGGATACCAAACAATTTCATCCGAAGCGGCATGCCTAGTGGCGGGCGTCATGTCTATCTCGCTTTTGTTAGAGAAGGATGTCTATTGCTATGACAATAAGAACACGCCCAACGTGCGAGAATTCGCCAAGAAGGACTCGATGTCCAACTGGCAGCAGCTGTGGAACAGCTCAGCAAGATGAAGGTGATCCACAGTCTGATCCCGCATCTAGGGAAGCTTTGGCAAAAACCAGGGAATCCAAAAATCGTTATCCTCTGACATAGTACATGGAAAATAACAGGTAGACCATTGCGCTTAACCTCACTCGAAAGCTCTTTGTATGTAATCAGCATGCTTGCATACCAACAAAAATAGTTATGAAAATTTGGCAGTTTTATATGGAAAATCAATCAAAATTATTAAGCCCGTTCAACAGCCAATTGAAATCGGTTTCAATCGATTTCGATTGGTAAATTGTTGTTCACTCAGCCAATGTTGTGATCGAAACTAATCCAATTGACGTTCAATGAAGCCAATCGGAATCGATCGAAACCAATCGAAATGGATCAAGCCCGAGAGCAGGATTCGTTTCTATCGGTTTCTATCGCACTAACACAAATACAGTTTTGTAATGTCAAAATACAGCTGATTTGGTTTGTTGTGGATAATCTTCTGAATAAATTAAAGTGGTTTCATTCGGTGCGGTGTTCTTTGTCGGGTGCTGAGTTAGTGGTGATGTGCCACGTTGAGCTTAGTCAGTGATGCTGTAAACCGGTGGCGCTGTGCCGGTGGTGCAGTGTCAGTGGTGTGGTGTCAGCGGAATTAAATACGGAACAAGGACAAATGCCGTGAAAATCAAAGTAGTATCAGGAGAGTCCGTAGTGAGTCGGTGGTGCGGTGCTGGTGGTATCGGTCGGTGCTGTGTTGGTTTCGCTGCGTTGGTGGTACCTGTCGATGCAATTGCTGCAGTTTTTCAAGCATTGCGATGCAAATTTGGACTGGATGCTAACCAATGGTTAGTAACCATACATCTGTCCGTCGGCCCCATCCAGGTTAATCCGGATTCTACGCCGTTTAAACCCTTCACATCGGTGCCACCGAAAAATTGAAGGTTGTGTATTGGGAGTTGAACCGCTTAAGAAAAAAAAACACCCAGGAACAGCAGGAAATTGGAAGTGACAATAATTCAAGACTCACCACAGAAAATGAAAGAATTTGTTCTTACACTTCAGTAAAAATTGTAAAATACGATAAGATATCAAATAAAGTACAAAATCCATTTACCGTATTTTATCTAAATATCATGATAACATGTTTAGTATTTTCTCATAATGGATTAATTTTTTTCTCTTACATGGGGGGAACGCTGAGAAATGATACCATGATATAAGAAAACCTAGAGTGAAACGATTCGTGATATATTTGTTTATTAAAATTGTCCCTATAAAAATAGCTCATAATAACACAATTCTCTATTCTACCTAATATACATTTGCGTTTTCGATTGGGATATTTTCTTTCCTGTTAAAGTTGACGCATTTCTACTCTAATGGGCCTTATTGAGATTGTACTTTCAAAATAAACGTTTTTTAAAATAGTTTTGATAATTGGTAACTCTCTGTTCGAAATTTTCTTCGTCGATCAGGTCTCAGCTCACTGGGTAGATCGATATCCTACTCGGTAGAAATATGTTTCGAGATCGTATCCGGAATTGTATCCAATGAGGTTGTTCGGCCAAGCGGATCAGCTCGCAGCTGCTTCCGGTACATCAGAAACCTTAAAAACAAAAAAAAAACAAACAGCATAATAAAATAATATAAAACCACATAGGGGAGAGTGGGGATACTTGATCCCCTTTTCTTATTTTCACCATATCTTTTTGGAAAAAATTAGCAACTCGCCGTCTTTGACATTTTCTGACAGCATGTAACTTCAAGTTTCTATGCTCCAAAAATTAGAACGATACTTGAACCCGTTGATGAACTAGAAGCATTTTCGTGGGAGTAAAAAAAATTGCGACTTTTCTGAAGTTAGGGGAGACTTGATCCCCTATTGAAGGAGACTTGATCTTTTATTCAGGAAGCCCTAATCCTTGTATGAATATCAAACAAAACCCCAAGATAGAATGTTAATTGACTATTTTGGTCATGTTTGTTCTCATTTTACAATTTATAGCAGACATAAGAAGAAAATTCTAAAACTTTGTCTCAACGCTAATAACATTGCATACTTAAAGGCGCTATTTTTTATAATTAAGAGAAAATTAATTATTTTTGCTCTTTTCTTCAGACAATTGTTTGATAAATATTAGTATTTGGATAAATATTAGTAATTTCGTGATCAGCAATCATAACGAACAATTCAGAAGAAGAATATGCCGTTTGAAAGGGGGATCAATTGTACCCAACTCTAGGGGATCAATTATACCCATAATCAACATTTTAGAAAACTTTTTCTGAAAAAAGTTGAGAGTTTTCCATTGCTTTGAAAATATGGCATTATGAAGTTCATTTTACGCTCGAACGATTGATACATTAGAACAAATACTTTTTTCATAATTTTCCCATGTAAGGAACATTTTAAAGTGATGAAAAAAGATCTTCAAGTTACATTTTGTAAAATTTTTCAAACAAAGTTCAATTACTCAAACAATTATTTTGTTAAAATTTTTTAAACTACAAGCATTGATATTTTGATCATTTTGGCACATTTTTCTAGAACATTTGATCTTTGTAAGACATTCCAGTTTCGAGATATAGCTAAGGAATCAAGTATCCCCAGGGATCAAGTATCCTCATTCTCCCCTACAGAATTCAAAAACCTACTTTTTTTTTAACATCAAATGATTAACGTCGGGAGAATCTCATAGCGGGGGTAGGGGGTTAGCTTTATTATCCGACCAACTTCGCTGATCCAGTTACATCTGTTGCTAACATTAAAAACACAAAATAAACGCAAACATATCAAATCCCAACAATTTAGTAACTTATACTACCGAGAAATAAGTCAAAAGAATATTATTTATTATCGAAAACGGTTTTCGTCGATGCAATTCCGAAATCTTCCGTGAAGGAAATGCTTTTTTCTTCCATTCAATTTTTTTGACAGCAGAATAACATACAGCTTTGACAACAACTAAGCGCATTAGTATTAGTGTCTGGCTGTTCATTCAGCAGTCTGATAGAAACCGATCGAAGTCAATTGGAAAAACAGCTGATCAGCTGTCAATCCATTTCAATTGGTTTCGATTGAGTTCTGTTGAACACACCTATTAATTTCTCCGTCGATAGCCATTCAATTCTTAAGAAAAGGGATTAAGGTTAAAGATTGATTTTTTAGGCTCATCGGAAAAAATTTTTTGCATTGTATTTTCGGATCTGAACCTCAAATAATGAACATTCAAAAGTAATTTTCATCGTCGTCCCTCTTTTTTTGAGAGCCAGTAATGTAATATTTTCTTCTGTTTGTGTTAAACATTTGATAAATGATCTAAAATACTTCGTATTTCTGTGATGAAAAGATGTTTCAATTTCTATTCAAATCACAAAAGAAAAACGGCCACACAAGGCAAAAACATCACCAAATTTTAGTTTTAAATCGACAATAAGCCCATTGCATATTTCATTTTGCGGTTTTGAAAAGTCCAATATTGTTCGTTGCATTCAAATGCATCAGTGCATATTTTTTCTAATAATTTTATTTCTTGTCAATTTTAAGAAAAATGCGATTTTTTGATAAATTCCATACATTTGCCAGTTTTTTCCATAACTATTTTTCGGGGCTTCTTACCAATACGTTGAAAGAGAGCGGAATGGCCTACCTTGTATATTTCAAAGTACTATGATCCTCTGATAGAAAAAATACACCCGTGAGAGAGATTTTCATCCGCAAGAACACTATAGGTACTAGCGCACATCAACTTCAACTTTGCTCTCGATCAGTTGTGCATTCAGATTCAAATTTATCGTCTCTTGCAACGTTAAGGATTAGTTCTCGTTCCCGGATGAGAGAAAATTTCTCACCATTTTACATGGAGGGCGCGGTGAGTCATGGCCGTAGAAAGGAGGTGGGGGGGAAGTGGTTTGTGGTAAAGCGCAGTTTTTGAATTCAGGTTCAGAATTCAGATTCAGAGTGCAGATTCGAAATTCAGAAAAAGGTTCAACTTGTAAATAAATTTTATAATCAACATAAATTGTTGCGGAATTCAAGAGATCATAAACTGAACTCATTGCGGACCAAATACGAGATATCTCGTTTTTTCGCTTGCCAACAGAGTGCTACACTTCGAAGTATAACTGAAATGGACTGAATTTTAGTGTTAAACTTTATTAGACACAATTTAACACACCATTCCCGAGCAGACTTTGATGCCTGAAACGACAGCAAACGGAGACCATAATGAGCTGTCAACAGCAAAATGAGAGCAACATTTGCTGTTCACATTTGTATGATAGCAAAATTCAGCATCATTGAGCCATCAAAAAATTTTGTTTAATAGCATGTTTAGACCAAAATGAGCTATCAACAGCTAAAAGAGAGCAACATTTGCTTTCTGTTAACTTTTATGATGGAAAAATTAGGCATGATTAAAGTGTCGAAAATGTTTAATTAAATAACATGCTTAAACCACAATAAGCTATCAACAACAAGCTATAAGCACAATCTTATGTAGATTTTTAATTGACAGCAAAACTAGGTATAAATTAGTTTTCAGTTTTCTTTCAAATTTGACATTTTTATTTTTTTAGTATTAAAAAGTGGCATCGCTTTCTTGGAAACCAATAACAAAAATTTGAAAAGGGTGGAAATAAAAATTTAGAAAAAAAAACAATTTTTCGGCTTTCTTTATATAATCATAAAGTTGAATGTCACTAAAAAAATATCATAATTTGGTTTTAACATTTATGAATCTAATCAAAATAACTGATACTGACCCTCTATTGTGTTAACAATAGTTTTATTGGAAATATTGCTAAGTCGAAATATTAAGTTAATTGTTTTGAAGAGTCTCATAAAAAATAAAATTTGAAATTTAGGTAATTTGATTTTCTCTTTTATTTTAGAAAGAAATTATAGTTTTATATTAAAACGAAATTGTATGAATTTTGGAAACTTTAAAGCTGAAACAAATAAATGAAGTTGAAACGCATAAACAAAAAGCTGGAAATTCAATAACCATAGGAAAACATAGTTTTTTTTTATAAACATCGAGTTCAAATTAAATGATGTTAAACATACTAACGGATTCAGGTGACTAGACTCCCGTGACGGTAATGTGACTCGCTATCGTCACTTCACGCGTGGCACGGAAAAAGAGCCTTATTTTTAAACTTGTCGAAATCCAAAAAGGCATTCATAAAATAATCTATAGCATAGCTGCATTCGAAACTAATGTAAGTTTAGAAAATTATCATAACTATTCTAGTCAGCGATAAATTGAACGGAGTTTATTATGTCATAAAGATATTTAATTTTGTATTGAAATTTGTATATCGTGAAATGTTTTTTCTCTCAGTTATCTTCAACAACAAATTGAACAAAAGTTGACAAATGCATGAAATACATATTAAATATTTATTATGCTGCATCATGTTTGTACATTAAAGACGATAATTTTATAACTTACATAGTTAACTTCGAACGATACGAAAGTATCAAGACATAAAATCGTTGTCACTGATCCAACTGTTGATACATCAACAAAAAGTAAACAAACTCTTTTTTACCAGCAAAGGCAGTCGCAGTAGCAATAAAAACACCCCAGAAGAAAATTGTAGCTCCACTCTAGATGGAAAATAATTATTTTTCCGTCATTTTGATTGAAAGGTAAGGTGCAGGTGTAACAGCAGGTCTGTTATTTCAAATAATTTAGATTGAATTTACCGTACAGTTTCTTCGACATTGGGTACTGCATTTGGATGCATCGGAAGACTTTTTGTGCGCAATCGTCTTACGCAGCAATTTGCAAAGCTCAAGTGCCAGGACACGGAACGGATTTGGAGGACAATTTGAGGATAAGGAATCAATAGATCTTTGCGGACCGACCGGTTAAGAAGCGTTTTTGGGAAATGGATGTCATAGAACAGTTTGGGTAAGTTTTCATTGATTCTTTTTACTATTTAAATAATAGGCATTCCGAGGATAATATCGCCTAATTCACCATTTGTCATTGTGATAGCAGTGACGAGTTTCTTATCTCTCACGGTTGAGACATTGTCGATTTTTCCGTACATCAATACTTGTTGCCCGCATCGTTGACTAGGGTGGACTAGGCCAATTAAGGCGACGTAATTTGTATTTATTTTCATTTTAATGTTTTTTAGAATCATTAACGCAATTTACACAAACCTGCTTGCAAAAGTTTTTAACAACAGCAAATGGTTTATCGGAAGAATATAATGAAGTTTTTAATTCACATATTTTAAACGCCTGAGCTTATGCAGCTCAAATTTCACAAGATAACTTTTATTCTTTATTTCTAACTTTATTTGTGGCAACTTGCCAGTTCAAAGACGCGTGTGTTTATCGGATTCTGTTCTTTGTGCGATAGGTCCAGTTTTTCAATACATATAAATTCATGTATTTTGCCGCAATTCTAGTTTTTGTTTGAAATTTGAATTCTTCTGTGAAAGCTCTAACGTTTTATTTAGCATATATGCAGGCGTTTAGAACATATGTATAACACAATTTAGAAGCGGGTTACCTGTATTCAGTTTTATACGGATATGTTTTAAACGCCTAAATATATGCTTAGAAATCAATGCCATATCGAAAGGTATCAACACCAACAACAGGCATCGCAAGATAAAAAAAATTAAATGTTTTCCCTAATTAAAACTTGTGGGTCTTCTACACTAAGGCAGAAGATGTGTTTTCAGAAAAATTGACGTTCAACTTGGAGAACATTCCAATTTAGTATGGCCATTGTGATAAATATTCCCAGTATAAATTTTAAATTTAGTTCGAATTTGAAATTGTAATAGTAACGGGTTGAAGATACTATTTCTTGAGCATTTGTTTTGGGATTTTTCAGAAACGTCTAACTTTGTTTTGTATGGTCAATAGATTCTCAGGTCACGATAGACTGATATTGAAAGGTTGGGCATTCGGATATTGCCATGGTTGAGAAATGCCAGGTTGTCGTCCGGAGACATGGATTATGATGAATTGAGGAACTACAGCAATCTGACGTGATAACGTGGAAGTGAAGGTACGTATTAAATTTTTACGTTATGTTACGACTCGTTTGACTCACTCACAGCTAGACAAATTTGTGGTAGTTCGTGAAGTGAATTTTAACGCCTTTATTTATGCAATCCATGCAGTTAGTGCACATTGAAAATTTTGAAAGGTACACTTGAGCGCACTCTAACAACAAAATTATAGGAAAATTTAGCTATCACGCCTTGAGAGTTTTATTTGCTATAATAGTGCTTGACATAGCATAAATGAAAGCTAAATTTTCGTACATGGTTAACGAGCGAAGGGAGGCCAACTTTTGCTAAAACTAAGACCTTCACTGCACCTCATTTTTCAAAAGATTTGAGAGCATAACAATATCTAATTTTGCTGTCAATGTAAAATATGTGATACCTTATATTAGCATCATTGTGCTGTCCGAGCTCTCGGGAATGAGGTGTAGTTAGGGTCTCAGTTTTAGCAAAATTTGGTATCACTTTGCTAACCAAGTATGAAAATTTGTGCTCTCATTTTTGCTGTGTACCACCTTATGTCAAGCAAAATGAGAGCACATTTGGCTCTCAGGGCGTGATAGCATAATTTGCTATAATTTTGCCATAAAAGTCTGCTCGGGTTTGCCGTAGCCAAAAAATGCTAAATTTGTAAAATTCAGTCCATGAGTTTCTGAGATATAGAATGCCAGATTTCGGTGTTTCTAATTATAGATTTCTTCCCGGTCTGTGATAAGATTGCTTGTCAATTCAATTTCCAGAATCCAATTTTTACACCGAATTAGTTTGTAGATATACACAATTCAATTAAAAATCACAAATAAAAGGTAAAATTTTAGTTCTTTGTTTTATCCGAAAAACCCCAATTTTATTTTAAAAAAAATCATCTACAGGATTTTTATTCTTCATCTTCATCTTCTGTAGCAAATGCAGCATTACAATTCGCACAAGCTAAATGTCTGCTTCCATAAAAGACTTGCTGTTCAATGCCAAATCCTCCAAGGCTATGGGGGCGGAAATGCAAAGTTATGAAGTGCAGAATCATATCACTGAAGTATGACCGGCAGATTCTCCTCACATTATCTCTTAAGTGGATCGTCAAATATTTCATCCGTGCTGTATTCTGCCGCGCCCTTAGTACTCTTCTTCAGGGTTTCTGGTTGTAAGTCACCTGTTGATCTTAACTTTTGTAAATTGCTTTTGATCTCTAAGGGGGTGACGAACCCGCGCATCACTGTTTGGACACTGCGGTCGAATCTCTTGAGGTTGTTACCGGCCCTCCAAAAACTCTCAATTACGGTCCTCCGACTTTGGAAGTTATCTTGTTGGATCATAAAAGATCCGAAAAGTATTTTTCGCTTCTGCCTTGAGCGTCCTTCATCTTGTTAACGCAGCAAAAATTTGAACACTTTGGAGTACGTCACAGTGCACCAGAGGTTACAAATTTCTTGTATCTAAAAAATTGTATGTTTATATATCATTCAGAAAGATCAAATAAATCATGAAAAATGAACACAATTAAAAATGTTCACCCCTATGTCAATCCACTCCAAAAAGTTGTCAACCGATTGCGGAAATGCTACAAATCCTGCAAGTCCCGCAGTTTGTTTCCCGGAGGTGACAGGTCGTCCCTATCGCTGTTTAATGACTTGCCTAACCAACCAAGCATCATCAGCAAGCACAGCGGATTCCTTGAACCGAAAGCAGATATCGGGGCCTCGAAACTCAAACCTGCTGTGCCGTACAACAAACCCAGTGAAGTGTTAAAGTGGCCTCAGGGTGTGTACATCCTCCAGCAAAAGTAACTTCTGTCCTCCCTCCCTGATGCCAAGCCAATCATGCAAAGACGCCATTCCCCCTGATTCTGATGTGGTAAGAAATGCGCGTAATTAATCCAAGCTGACGTAGGCAGAATTATGGTTCGAGTGCACGGTTAAAATGTATCAATCTGAGCTATACACATACAATTCAAAATAAACTTTCTTTTGTGTTTAATGTAAGAACAAAACCGTGACACTGATTAGATCAAGCTTTTCAAGAAAGATGATGGTGATGATGATGATTGACAATCAACTTCTTCCGGAAATTTTAATTCAAGAAAAAGTTTACAGAAAACTTCAATGATGAATCCACATTAGTAGGATGAATGAGCAATGATCACATTGGAACGTTCCTCACAGAAAAAAGTTTCTCAGAATAAGTAGCACCAGCTGTTAAAATTCCCAAAACGCTTTCGTTATCACACCAAAAAGTTCGGAACACTATTATCCTGTGGAGTGTTTCACCATAGCGCCAAGAACACATTCTAAGTTAGTTCTGTATACATAACATACTTAGATGGCTCATTTTTACTTTTTCTGTTCCCCGAAATCCATGTACTAGCAACTTGTTAGAATTCGTCTGAGCTCATGAGTATGCAAGCAAAATCTCTACCCGAAACCTTTTATTCTGCGAACATTCCGACCACATCAGAAACAGGGCCGGAATAATCATTCCGAGAAGGATCGGATTATATTGAGCTTTTTGAGATTATAATCACGACGATACTCGATGCCAACCGAATCTTTCAGAAATAAAAATACAAAATCAGCGTTATCGGAGCTCAAAATCAAAATTGATTCATATTCATCCAGCTTTCAATTCGAGTTCAAGTGCATTCTAGTTTTTGAAGGTTGAAATTCAAATACATAATCCAAACAGAGTCTACACAGCAGTTTTATTTTCAGAGTCAGAATTCTATATAAATCAACACTCAAAATATTCTTTTCCAAAAGAGGGTAACAACAAGAGATTTGAAGTCAAAAAATTTTGATTTGAAAAAAAATTTAAAATTAAAAAATTATATTTCATCTGACATTAAAACTTTTTTTAAATTTATAAATTTAATAATAAAAATGTCAACGTGAGACGTGAAACGTGAGACGTGAGACGTGAGACGTGAGACGTGAGACGTGAGACGTGAGACGTGAGACGTGAGACGTGAGACGTGAGACGTGAGACGTGAGACGTGAGACGTGAGACGTGAGACGTGAGACGTGAGACGTGAGACGTTTGACGTGAGACGTGAAACGTGAGACGGGCTCAATTTGGGTTCATTTTCGAATTTCTCAAACCATGGGACCTTGAAAGCTTCGTTTGGGTTCAAAACTCATTAGAGTGTCCATTGCTCGGCCACCTTAGCGTTCCCGGAAATCGGGAATTCTGACGAAAATAGAAATTGAAGATTTTTGAAACTCTACTGCATACGAAACTTTATCTACATACATATATAGTTTTTTATATATATTTTTAGGTAGTGGTATTGCAAAACATTTCATTTTGTTATTTTTGAACTTCTAACTCCGAATTGAGAGCCGATCTAGCTGAAGGATCCTTGGCATTTCTTCCTCCCTGAATTCTACCCTGTTCGAAACCATGTTCATTCATATGTGTGTCGGTGAGGGTGTGTTAAAATTAAATTATTCCAAACACGGAAACAGCATTTCCATTTCGGATTCGTTTCCCTTTCAAACAAATGGTTCCGCAAACGTGTTTCGTTTATTCATACGAAAGAACAAGAGCCAAACCGGAACGAGCTCGGGAGACGTAGGCAGATTTTCTAATTTCTGATGAATAACGGAACGGCTGCTGGCCTAGGGCAAGCAGGAAGCGCCGCTGCGGTTGTGTGACCATCTGGCCCAAAGATTTTTCCTCGGATAAAGGATCATTCCTTTGTCGAAGGCACATAGGCCGATGCAGTTTTTGTTCGTTTAAATTTTTCCGAAGCCACCTTTTAACTAGAACCGGAACCTTCCGGACTGACCGGACAGAGGGGTTCTTCGGGGAAAATGATGGAAAACCGTCCACTTTCGATTTGAATCAGTCACACACGAGTGAGCCGGTTTGGCTTGGCTTGGCTTTTGCCTTTTGTGAAAAAGGCTAGTCCAATATGGTCTCCGTAGTAAAGATTTTCGTATGACCGGACCAAGCACCGTAAATGGAAAGTGCCTTGTCAATTGATGCTCTTTGAACCATTCAGCCGGAACTACGTCGTCTAGGTGAACGCAGAAATATGGATTTTTGAAGCTGGAAGATTGAACAAAGTGTAGAAGAAAATATAAAAGAACAAAAATGAAGGATAGGTAAAAGCACTTCAAAAGAGGATCCTTAAATGTTGGACATCATATAAAACAGATATACTCTCATAAACTTTTAGTGTTCCTAAGGACCTATCTCATATTTTTGAAATTAGAAATTCACCTACCGATTCAAAACCGTCTCACTGAATTGCCATTTCCCTTGAATTATCTTTAGTATATCGAAAGCGGCATAAAAAGTGGCACTGATTTCCATCTGGAACGGCCAAAAAGAGCAACTCTCCCTCGTTGAGACTTAATATGTCCTCCTCTATTCCGGTCATATTTCCGGTCGTCTAAATAGTAGAATCCGTGGAAAAAGTGGCACAAAACGAGAGAACACGAGAATGAGATCGTTACATTTTACGATTATGGCCGTTATGTTCTTAATCTTGCGCCCGGTGCTTCTTTCTTTATTCAGTGCCAATCACGCGAGTATACATAGGTAGTCGGACACCTCTATTTTGTTTATGGTGCCCATATCATTTAATTGTCAATGGCGCGGCTCTCAAGTGGAAATTGGAAAGGTGAATCATGTCTGTGATTTGCCGTTGAAATTGGCCTGAATTTCTCAACACAAACTTAATCGATGTACGTTTAACATTCAACAAACGACATAAGCTACCTAAACAATAAAAACGTTAAAAATCCGCAAACGAAGAAAACAGGCTGAAACAACAAAAAAAAATACGAAAAAAATCCACGAAATGAAAAAAACAAAAAAAAAACACAAAAACAAAAATAGACAAAACAAAGTAAAAAAAACTACCAACACGACGAGAATGTCGAAAAAACAAAAATAAAGCAAAACGAGAAAAAAAAAAGACAGAAAAAAAGTAAGAAAAGATAAGAACGCCAACACTAATGCAAAACATGATGAGAAAATTTCTACAAATACAAGAAAATTGATAAAAATTAGAGAAAACGATAAAAATGACACCAAACGATAAAAAAGATAGAAACACAAAAATCGAAACAATTACAAAAATGACAAAAATGACAAAAATGACAAAAATGACAAAAATGACAAAAATGACAAAAATGACAAAAATGACAAAAATGACAAAAATGACAAAAATGACAAAAATGACAAAAATGACAAAAATGACAAAAATGACAAAAATGACAAAAATGACAAAAATGACAAAAATGACAAAAATGACAAAAATGACAAAAATGACAAAAATGACAAAAATGACAAAAATGACAAAAATGACAAAAATGACAAAAATGACAAAAATGACAAAAATGACAAAAATGACAAAAATGACAAAAATGACAAAAATGACAAAAATGACAAAAATGACAAAAATGACAAAAATGACAAAAATGACAAAAATGACAAAAATGACAAAAATGACAAAAATGACAAAAATGACAAAAATGACAAAAATGACAAAAATGACAAAAATGACAAAAATGACAAAAATGACAAAAATGCCAAAAATGACAAAAATGACAAAAATGACAAAAATGCCAAAAATGACAAAAATGACAAAAATGACAAAAATGACAAAAATGACAAAAATGACAAAAATGACAAAAATGACAAAAATGACAAAAATGACAAAAATGACAAAAATGACAAAAATGACAAAAATGACAAAAATGACAAAAATGACAAAAATGACAAAAATGACAAAAATGACAAAAATGACAAAAATGACAAAAATGACAAAAATGACAAAAATGACAAAAATGACAAAAATGACAAAAATGACAAAAATGACAAAAATGACAAAAATGACAAAAATGACAAAAATGACAAAAATGACAAAAATGACAAAAATGACAAAAATGACAAAAATGACAAAAATGACAAAAATGACAAAAATGACAAAAATGACAAAAATGACAAAAATGACAAAAATGACAAAAATGACAAAAATGACAAAAATGACAAAAATGACAAAAATGACAAAAATGACAAAAATGACAAAAATGACAAAAATGACAAAAATGACAAAAATGACAAAAATGACAAAAATGACAAAAATGACAAAAATGACAAAAATGACAAAAATGACAAAAATGACAAAAATGACAAAAATGACAAAAATGACAAAAATGACAAAAATGACAAAAATGACAAAAATGACAAAAATGACAAAAATGACAAAAATGACAAAAATGACAAAAATGACAAAAATGACAAAAATGACAAAAATGACAAAAATGACAAAAATGACAAAAATGACAAAAAAGACAAAAATGACAAAAATGACAAAAATGACAAAAATGACAAAAATGACAAAAATGACAAAAATGACAAAAATGACAAAAATGACAAAAATGACAAAAATGACAAAAATGACAAAAATGACAAAAATGACAAAAATGACAAAAATGACAAAAATGACAAAAATGACAAAAATGACAAAAATGACAAAAATGACAAAAATGACAAAAATGACAAAAATGACAAAAATGACAAAAATGACAAAAATGACAAAAATGACAAAAATGACAAAAATGACAAAAATGACAAAAATGACAAAAATGACAAAAATGACAAAAATGACAAAAATGACAAAAATGACAAAAATGACAAAAATGACAAAAATGACAAAAATGACAAAAATGACAAAAATGACAAAAATGACAAAAATGACAAAAATGACAAAAATGACAAAAATGACAAAAATGACAAAAATGACAAAAATGACAAAAATGACAAAAATGACAAAAATGACAAAAATGACAAAAATGACAAAAATGACAAAAAAGACAAAAATGACAAAAATGACAAAAATGACAAAAATGACAAAAATGACAAAAATGACAAAAATGACAAAAATGACAAAAATGACAAAAATGACAAAAATGACAAAAATGACAAAAATGACAAAAATGACAAAAATGACAAAAATGACAAAAATGACAAAAATGACAAAAATGACAAAAATGACAAAAATGACAAAAATGACAAAAATGACAAAAATGACAAAAATGACAAAAATGACAAAAATGGCAAAAATGACAAAAATGACAAAAATGACAAAAATGACAAAAATGACAAAAATGACAAAAATGACAAAAATGACAAAAATGACAAAAATGACAAAAATGACAAAAATGACAAAAATGACAAAAATGACAAAAATGACAAAAATGACAAAAATGACAAAAATGACAAAAATGACAAAAATGACAAAAATGACAAAAATGACAAAAATGACAAAAATGACAAAAATGACAAAAATGACAAAAATGACAAAAATGACAAAAATGACAAAAATGACAAAAATGACAAAAATGACAAAAATGACAAAAATGACGAAAATGACAAAAATGACAAAAATGACAAAAATGACAAAAATGACAAAAATGACAAAAATGACAAAAATGACAAAAATGACAAAAATGACAAAAATGACAAAAATGACAAAATTGACAAAAATGACAAAAATGACAAAAATGACAAAAATGCCAAAAATGCCAAAAATGACAAAAATGACAAAAATGACAAAAATGACAAAAATGACAAAAATGACAAAAATGACAAAAATGACAAAAATGACAAAAATGACAAAAATGACAAAAATGACAAAAATGACAAAAATGACAAAAATGACAAAAATGACAAAAATGACAAAAATGACAAAAATGACAAAAATGACAAAAATGACAAAAATGACAAAAATGACAAAAATGACAAAAATGACAAAAATGACATAAATGACAAAAATGACAAAAATGACAAAAATGACAAAAATGACAAAAATGACAAAAATGATAAAAAGCACTGCTCTCACGAGGAATAGTTTACAGGGAAAGAAAAATTAACATCTGATTGGATTGAAAGAAAGAAATGGGTGGGTCTGGGCTGGAAGAAATTACTTCATCTCTCGTTGACATTGACGAATGTAATTTA
The DNA here is from genome assembly GCF_029784155.1 of Uranotaenia lowii. NCBI lineage: Eukaryota > Metazoa > Arthropoda > Insecta > Diptera > Culicidae > Uranotaenia > Uranotaenia lowii. Next base: position 71,004,299 of record NC_073692.1, on the reverse strand, counting down.
TTCTGGATGTGATTTTCACTCCACTCCCGTCTTCAGGAACTTCATCTTCTGCCACATCGGGGAGGGGTTTTTCAATCCGAACCAACTCTCTACGGCTTCAGTCCGACATGAAAAGGGACGATCGAAGTGCAGAACCTTTAACTTTGACTTTTGAAAATTATGCCTTTGGGAAAGCAGAAACTGATGATGGGAAGCAAGTATAACGAAGTGAAATTTTCATTTCTTTTTTTTTTTTTCAAATAATTATAAAAAAACATGAGAAGTAAGATCCAAAAAGGGTTGTATCAAAAAGCTGTGAAATAACAACAAATAAACATCTAAAAATTTCAAAAAAAAAAATCAGTTAATATATACATCCGGAAGCAGGCAATGTGCATGGGACAAATTGTAGTCTTCAAATCATGAGATGTGTCACCTGCAGCTGGGTTTGCCGTTCATACAGTCATCGTTTGGAATTCCGATGCCAAGCTAGAGAAAAGTGAACGGAAGTGATGAAGTTAAATTTGCATTTTTGATTTCGGTCCCTTGTTAATAACGAGGCTTGAGAGACTCCTAGAGAACGTGGGGTTAGGAATGAAAATTGGAAGAAAATTAAATGTTATTGAAATTTTATCCATGAAGAAACACATCTCTTTCGTTAAAGAGATGATTTTCGTTCTTCACTCATATTGAGCTGTTTTAGAACAAAATGTCAGTTGTTTAAATATATTTTGCGTGTTATCTCTATGCCTTATTTGATATTTTTTAAATTCTTGTTTTCTAAATCACTCATTATTAAGCTCTCTTGTTGCCATGTTTGATATTCATTATATTTTTTTCAGACGGGACAACAGGGGCTCTTCATATCGTCATTCTACTTAAAATTGCAATGCATCCGAATTGATGAATGCCAACTGAACCCCATTTTGTGGACCGCATTTGACCGAAAATCCCTCGTCTTCTTGTTTTGTCGAGCCGATGGAACATTTGGTCCCGACCGAAATTGATTGAACAAATTCCATTTCGCTTTTTTCTTTCATCAATTTTTCGTTCCACCCTCGTTTTTATTTTCGTCAAAAACAAAAGCGATGAAACATCCATTTTCGCCGCTTCAAAGCGTCTTCTCGCCGAACCGATGTGTACCAACTACGTGAAAAACAACCCGGAAAGAAATGCTAATAATAAGCAAATTAAAAATTTCTCGATTGAATTTAAATGAGTTTACTTTCCCTCGCCTCACGCCCCCTATTCGTCAGCCGTTTTCTACCATCCTCGATGTAAAGTTATTTTTCTGACCCAGCCAGCAGTGAAAAGTGACCTGAAAGCACCCAAGGAAAGAAAAAAAAAATCAATCTAGAGAACAACTATGGAAATATACATTTATTCTCGCCCTTTTTTACCCGGCTCTTATGGCGCAAAAGAAAATTTAATTTATTTCTTATTTTTACTTTGCCATGGTATTTCTGCATAGTTCTTCAATCTAAGTATCTACCCAGTACCTTTTAATTATTTTTTCAACTATCGTGACGGAAAAGAAAAAGGAGGGGATGTGCCTTATTTCTCTATATGTTGTCAGGAGTTTTTAGATTTAATATGAGTAGGCAAAATCCTTAATTCTTAGATAAAATGTTTTTGGTAACTAAGTTCCACATGGATGTTTCTAATGTTGCACTCAATTATGCACATATTACACGGATATATTATGGACGTGACGACGGAACTTTGCGCAGGTGCATCTTGTGAATGGCTTTTCAAGTAGTGATACACCCACAAAAGAAGTTGCAAAAATCCAATGCCTTTTCAACAAGTGAAAAGTGTGCTGTACCAAAGATGATATGATTGGAAAAGCACTACTGGAATAAACACTCGAGCTCGATGAGAGCTCCTACAAGTGAAACAAGATAAACATTTTATGTGATTTTCATCCTATTGAATAATTCCTCCCAAAACAAAAATAGTGAGAATCGAACTCACTGCAACAGCAGCCTTAAATATCTACGCCTCCTAAGCCATTCCTTCTTTTCCACCGAAAGTCCAAAGCTAAACAAACATTCAGCTGCAACAGTCTTAAAAATCTTTGCTTCCTAAGCCAATTTCGTCTTTTTCCACCGGAAGGCGAAATCAAAACAAACAATCAGCAACCGCAGCCTTAAAAATCTGCGCTGCTTAAGTCATTCCTTCTTTTTCTACTGAGAGGCCAAACCAAAGCAAACAATCAGCAACAACAGTCCTACAAATCTGCGCTTCCTGAGCCAAATCCGTCTTTTTCCACCGGTATGCTAATCCAAAACAAACAATCATAGCAGCAACTTTAAAAATCTGCGCTTTATAAGCCAATCTGTCTTTTTCCACCGGAAGGCCGAATCAAAACAAACAATCAGCAGCAGCAGCTTTGAAAATTTGCACTTCCTGAGCCAATCCGCCTTTTTTCCCTCCGGAGGCCAAATCAAAACAAACAATCCAAGCAGCAGCCTTATCAATCTGTGCTTTCCATCCTCTTCATCTCATTTACCATAGCCGGAACTGTTTCTAAACAATCTGTACCCATCTTATCGTGATTTGAACTCAGAGATTCACTCAGACACGTTTATGGGAGTTACTAAGCAAACACTAGCGACACCATGTCCTCAATAGTAGAGTTAAGAGTAGTTAGGAAGCCTTCGGGTAGCTTTTGAAATCAGCCTAAAATTTTCTTCTAACTACAAAACGTCAAAAATTTACCTGGCATTGTGGATCACTCACAAAATGAGATCAATGACTCACTTTGTTTTGCCGAGTGTTTCCAAAATAATAAACGTTGCCATAGAAATTTATTTTATTTTATATATCTAGGGGAGATGAGGGCATAACGAGCACCCGAGGCATAATGAGAACTACGTTTTTCTACGAAAGTGCGTATTTTCTTAAATAAATTTTCATGAGGATTTGTTTCGTACTTCCTATAGTATTAATTTTTCACAAAAAAAGGAATCTCCTTATCATCTTTACAGAGATGTTTAAAAAAAACTAGCTTGGTTCTCAAGTTACGAAAATATTATAATTTTTGAGCACCACGAAATAAGCTCTTATGATCTTAAAATAACCTTGATCTATAATTTACGCACTGCAACATGATGTACACATTGTTTCTCAATTTTTACCATCATAAAATTTTTGATTTTTCACTTTTATCAATTTTAAAACACGTTTTTACTTGAATCTGTTGGCTAGGGGCATATAGAGCACCATATTATCGAGGCATAATGAGCATTTTCTGCCGTAGAATCTAGCAGCAAATTAAAATTGATTTATATTATTACCTTGACTAGTTTTCATCCGACGATTTAGCCTATTGGTAAGGTGTCGGAGAGGTAATCAAAAGACTAGAGTTCGATTTCTGTTCGAGGTGATTTTTTTCCATTCACAATTCATGATCGATTTTTTTATTGTTACATTATACGGCTAGTAGCATCATTCTCCGAACAAAGCACTTAATGTATGAGCGTGCGTGAATTGTTTGTATTCTACAAACAGACCTAGATTATTTTGTTATTGCTTTGTTTGATGAATCTACGACTCACCTGACTTCATCGAATTGAATTCGCTGCTAGATTCCCCGGCAAAAACGCACATCTTGCTCTGATTAATGGTGCTCATACTGCCTCAGGGGGGGTTCTCATTATGCCTCCACAGTGGTTGGTTTTCAGCTTTTGGCAAAAATTTTTAAAATGCATTTTTTAACGTTTTCATCTAGTTTTTCACGTTTCAGCCCGTTAGGGAATAGGCTTTTCAAGTGTCTGAACACGAAACAATAATGTAACCTCCATATTATAGCTATTTTCTATGGTTAAATAACCGTTTTCCTTAAGGTGGCCATTATGCCCCCATCTCCCCTACTAGCTGACCCGGTGTGCTTTGCTACACCTTCCAAAAATTATTGAAATTTGTGATACCTAGTTATATAGCTTTTCATTTATTTGCACAACATTCTTAATTCAATTTCAAAATCATTTAAATGTTTTTTTCAATGAAATGAAACTTTTTTAATTTGGAAATCTTAATTAACTTTTTTTTAATCAGTGTTTTATTCCTTTCTATGACTCTGGATTTCTTTGCCTCATAAGTTTATAACTTATGTCAACATAATTTTTATATATGGAATCTTCGCTGTCCTTTTCAAATGTTGAGAGGGTATCAAACTATCCTATAAACCTTTTTTGTAACAAAATAATATCACGGGACACTAATTTTACCTAAGAGACCCTCTCCCCCATTTCTTTATTCCTAGGTAATGGAAGGAAGGAAGGTCTCATAACATCAGAAAAACACTTCTTGTTTACAAATACGATCCCATGTCATATATGGCTCCATTTTGTATAATTTCTTGAGTTATTCATAAAATGGTTCACCCTCTCCTCACCTTATATCTCCCCCTTCATAATTTTTTGTTCCATTTCCTTGATTAGTTATAAAAATATTTTTAAAAAATTGTATGAGTGACCTTCTTCCCGCTTTTTATCGTTCCACTGAATGGAAGAAGGGGTGCTTAACCACCGTAAAACATTTCTTGTGCTCGAATTCCCTCTCCTGCAAATTTGATTACGTTTACGTTATTAGTTGTTGAGTTATGCTATAAAATTTATATCGGAGCCCTTCTTCCTACCTATCCCCTACCTGGTAGGAGGAAGTCAAGATCAAACATTCCGTATATTCAAATACACTCCCATGCCCAATTCCGTTCCATTTGCTCGATTGTATGATTGTTCCCATGTCATATTTGGTTTCATTTGTTAGATAAGTTCTTGGTTTATGCAAAACAATGGTATGTGAGCACCCGTCTTCCCTAACTGTATACCCAATTGCAGGAGAAAAAAGTCTTAAATAAACAAATAACTATGTTACGTATCTAAATACTTTTCCATGCCAAAATTGTTTCCATTTGCACTATTGGTTCTTGAGTTATACGAAAAATTGTAAAGGAGCCGCCCTCTAGGTAGGAGAGAGGGGTACTAAATATTCATAGAACTATTTATCGTACCCAATTATCCTTCCAAGCGAAATAAGGTTTAATTTGCTTGAATAGTTTTCAAGTTACGCAATAAATAAGGGGTTAAAGGCCTCCCCTCTCTCCTGTATCTCCAATAGAAAAACGGAGGGGTCTGAAATAATCATAGAACTATTTCTCGTATTTCACTACCCTCCCATGCCAAATTTGGTTTCATTAGCTTGATTAGTTCTCCAGTTATGTAAAAAATTTTAAAGTAGGCCCCCTCCCTCCTTTCTATCTCCCCACTGGAAGGAAAGAGGGGTACCAAATATTCATGGAACTATTTATCGTATCCCTTCCCGTAATACCCTTCCAAGCCAAATTTGATTTCATTTGCTCGAATAATTTTCAAGTTATGCTATAAAAAAGGGGTAAAAGGCTTCCCCCCCCTTTTCCTTCCTGTTTCTTCACTGAAAGGAAGGAGGGGTCTGAAATAATCATAGAACCATTTCTCGTAATCCACTATCCTCCGATGTCAAATTTGGTATCATTAGCTTGATTAGTTCTCCAGTTCTGTAAAAGGAAGACCCCCTCCCCCCTTCCTATCTCCCCACTGCATCGACCTGCATAGACTAAAAAAAGTGATATTTTTTAAGTTACAGGAGACTTGATCCTTTACTCAAGGTGCCCTGATCGTAGGCAAAAATCTAGTAAAATCCGAAGATAAAAAGTCTGTTTTCTAGATTTTAAATAAATACAGTATTTTTAGTCCTTTTTAACAGATAATTACTGGATAAACATTAGTTATTGGACGAATATTAGTAATTTCATGATAACGAATGATCACACACAATCCCTTCAAAAGAAAAATAAATCTTTTGGACTCTTGGGATCAATTATACCAATTTGTAAAACTTTTACTTAAAAAATGTGAGTTTTCTATTGCTTTGAAAATATGACATTTTTCAGTTCATATTATATTCTAACGATTGACATATTGGAATAAAAAAAATTGTTATAATTTTTTCATGTTAGAAATTTAAAGCGATAAAAAAGTTCTTCAAATCACATTTTGTAAATTTTCAAACAAAGTTAAATAACTCGAAGATTTTTTTTTAAATTTATTGGGGTATCAACATTGTTGTTTTGTTTTATATGGCATATTTTTCTAAAACATTTGATATTTGTAGGACATTCCTGTTTCGATATATAGCGAAGGAATCAAGCATCCCCAGGGATCAAGTATCCTCATTCTCTCCTATACACTATAGAATTCTAGAGACAAACTTTTCAGCCGGAATCTTAGTTAAATTTCCAAATATTATACACCACCTTTTTTGACTCAATTGTCCAAAGTATATAAAGAAAAAGATGGAATTTTTCTTGATGTTTTCTAACTTTTGAACAAATTACCAGAATAACGAGCTAATTTTTATAAAAATTACACAATGGGTTTTTCACGCAGTATCAAATTCGGCGTGCATTTGCACGACTTGAAATGTTTTTTCTCAAATAACGTGTTAATTTGCGAGAACCGTGGGAAAAAAACGGTGCATATGGCAAAGATCACTGTAAATAGAAGGCATGTAAGAAAAACTGAGCAAAATCAATCTGCGTTAAAAAAAACCTTACTGCACTTTCTATGAATGGCTGATGGTAAACGTATAAGTTCGGCTACACAATTAAGCTTTTTTTACAATTTTCTTAAATGTCCCGCTTTTTTTCGCTGTGTCCCGCTTTTTTTCGTGAAATGTCTCGCTTTTTTCTGAAAGTATCTGGCAAGCCTAGTTTAAATGTATCTTTCAGAACGACAGCTTCTATTGTTAAAATTAAACAAGCTTAGCAGCTCAAATGCGATCCATTTTCCGCAAATAATCCGAACACAATTCCACTCAAATCAGAGCTTAAGTTTCCACACCCAAAAATGTGTCAATTTAACTGACGTTTATCGTCCCCGTGTTTGAACTTTCTCCAATCAATCAGCTTCAATATCCTTAGCCAGGCAGCCAGCCAGCCAGCCGAATTCGAAGAGTGGGAATGGCGGAAGAAATAAATGGCAACTCTCTATCAGCACGGTGCAGCACCTACGGAGAATTGTCAATCCCCAAAGAGGAAGGAAGCCCCGGATGGAGAAAAAAAATCATATAACAAGAAACAAGTCATCCCATTTTGGGAGATTTTGGGCAACCGAACCGGAAAGGACCAAAGAAAAGGAAGAGGGCTGGGGCAAAGGTCTACCACACAGGGATTGTTAATACGATCTAGTTTGAACATTTTGCTATCTCGGTTTTCGGTTTGCAACAGCCCGTACCTCCGTCGGACACATAACAAAAAGATTTTACTTTCCGGAAGGACCCAACTTCTCCTGATCCTAGATTTGATGTTGCCTCGCCACCAGTCAGTCACAAGACCAATAGCAAAGCCAGAGCACTAAACCGAAGAGTGACGATGTTGAGGTCAAACTACCTTTAACCTGGGAAAAAGCCACATGCTCAGTATTGTGCGGTCGGTGGAGGAAGATCCTCCTGGTGCCTGTTAGTAAGGTAGAAATTTTGGTCCAGATTTCGACGAGGGTGGACAGCATAATCTGATTTCAAATAAGTATTGCTAAAATGATACAACAAATGGTCTTGTGATTTGTACAGATCAGTGTCTGGATTATTTGTTGTAGAAAAAACTACAAAGATTTGAGTCTTTCACCACCCATAGGTTAAAAAATAAACATTCTCACCAGTAAAACAAATTCATATTTTGAGCATTTTAGTGAAAATGAAACCAACCCTAAGGTTAAAAATTTATCGTGTTTCCAGTAATAAGGGTTAAACTGAACCGGGTATAGTTGAAAAAACTTTGTGCACGCAAATTGATTTTCTATTTGTTTTGAGATAGATTTTGGTTTTCGCCTGAACACTTGGTGTTAACGGCAGCTTCAAGGAAGTCAGACAATCGAAAGCAATTATAAACTATTTCCAAGGCATCTTTAGTTGTAAAATATCGATTACATTGTAGGTAGGTGTAGGGATGAGATGAAGAATATACAAAAAATAAATCAAATTTAATTAGGAATAAAATAAAAAAATTGTTGTATTCGGCAACACTGTAGATGAATAAAATAAAATAAATTTCTATGACAACATTTGCTATTTTGTCAGCACTTGACAAACAAACAAAACAAAGTCAGTCATTGATCAATTCTTACGAGCGACAGACGTGTTTAAGTGAATCTCTGAATTGAGATTCGTAAAATCACGACAGTAGGTAGGTACCTACATATTTAGAGAATTTAACTCAAGAAGGGTTCAATGCAGGCACAACACAATTTGTAAACTTTAATGGTTATATGAATGGGGACATTTTGAGGGTTTAAATGATCGTACACGGAAGATAAAAAAAGCTAAAACTACCGAGAAGCAGAGGTGATTTTTTCCTTTTTATAGGTAAATTTTATCTTTTTTCATTTACCTACCAAAAATTTAAATTTTACCCACTGATCATACAGACAGGAAACTTAGAACAAAAATCGATCATTTTCTGGCTAATTTTTTTTTTTGTCACATTTAGCAGGTTCGCAATACCGACGGTAGGTGGCTAACCTACCATTTTTCGGATACAAATGCCCTATAGGATAAGGTTGCCAGATTTCCCGGTTTTATCCGGGTTTGTCCGGATATTTAATACAAAACTTAAGAACAGTCCGGCCCGGCCCGGTTGCCCGGATTTTATTGAAAAATACCCGTATTTTGGCCGGATTTTTTCATTTTTTTGACAAATAATAATAGAAAAAATTAATTGTGTTGTAAATTTGTTTTATTTAGCCACCAAAACAAAACTTTTTGAGCAGATTTAACAAAAATAATCATGAAAGGATTTTTCGAAGACTAAAATACGATTTCATTTTTTTTAAATTTTGATGAAACCAATTTTTTTTTTCAACTCTTTTATTTATATTTTTGTTGAGTAATTTCTGGATTTTTGACAAAATCTGGCCGGATATTGCCCGGATTTTAAGTTTCGATTCAGAAATGAAATGCCCGGATTTTGCCAGGTTTTTTATAAAAAATTGCCCGGATTGTCCGGCCCGGATACGTGCTGAAAAAATTCTGGCAACCTTACTATAGGAAAATTGTACCTGTTTAGCCCGATTTTTTCGTCTCAATTGCCAATTTTTTTTCGAAAGTTGGGTGGAACTTTCTAACTGGGATAGCATTTCTTCAAATTGATCGATGCGCACTCTGGAATCGACATTGCGTGCTGTTGGAAAAATTATCCAACAAACGAAATCGAGTGTCCATTCAGTATGGTTAGTGTTTTACCTTTGTATGACGATTATCCCCTTAAAAATGAGTCATCCGAAAATTTGCCTACATTATTCATTCTCCTGGTACTAATGAGCACTCATGCAAAATTATCAATGTAGTTCGTAGAAAAAAAAGGGAAATAGATAATAAAGCTAAGAAACTGAATGAAACTAAAAAAAAACTCTTAAGACTCAGCCGTCTTAAGAGCTAGAGAGCTGAAATTTGGCATTGATGCTCATTAGGACCAGAAACGATGAAAAATGTTTTCAAATTTTCGGATCACTCATTTTGAAGGGGGTCGTCCATACAAGCCAAATGTTGATTTAGCGATATTGTCGTTATTATACATAGGATTGTGATGAAATTAGTATATGAGTGTTTTGAGGGACGAGCAATCGATTCCAGTTATCAAATTTATGTAGGGTCAGGGGTGGCCCAAAGGGGTCGTCCATACAATACAAATACCGTTTGAGTCATATTGACGTTATGATACATTGGATTAACTCACAGCTCTAAAAAAGTGCAATCTCATGCACATTTGTGATTCTCCTCATCGTAAACGAGGTCGTGCTATTAAAATAAATGGTATAGCTATTCCACGGGTCCGAAAAATGAAAATATTAAGGATCGTTATTGATCAGAAAATGAATTTTCTACAACATTTCATAGGCATCAAAGAAAGCTGTGATAAATATTCTTAAAATCTTAGGTAGTCGGTTGAAAAGAAGTAATCGTAACACACTTATTGCAGTCGGTGAATCTATTGTCGTCTCAAAATTACTTTTTGGAATAGGTTTAACCAGTTTGCGTTTTGATTATATGGAAAAAATCTTGAGTCCGATATACCATCATGTCACCATCTACCGCCCAGTTAAGCGGTTTTTCAACTTCAAACATGTGTAATAAAAAAACGACGGCAGATTTTTATTCGCTTTCTTTTCCAATACATCTCAAAACTGCTCTACTTTCAATTAAAAATTTAGTGGAATGCGAAAAATGTGCGCTTTTCAAAATAATTAACTAAATTTTGAGGTGTTCAACTGGCCCTATTACCGCCCACTCGACTTTTTTGGGTAGCAATAAGGTTTTCTTAAGGAAAAACTATCTAACAACACGGAAACTGTTCTTTTTAGTATTTTTATTTAACGAGCTGTCAAAAGCATTTTGAGGAACTTGAGAGAATACATTTTGTGAAATTTTTCCCGCAAATTTTTAACAAATTGTAACAAAGTGCGTTGACTGACAAAATGATGATTCCAGGCAAACAACCTCAAGTAAACGGTTACTTTCAGCGATAAAACATCATTTTCTAACATAATCGAACTAAATTCTTCTAATAATTTACACATTTGACACAATACATGCGTTAAAAACAAAGAAATTGTGCGTGACCGGTCATTAGGAACCCACACTTTTTTTTTAAACACCAATTACCGCCCATCACTAAACGCTTCAAAAAACAACAACTATTGAAAAAATCGGGAATTTTTCGATGCAAATCTATTCTACGAAAATAAAACTATCGTTTCAAGTCGATTTTAGGTCAAATAGGTACTATCTTGAAAACAAAAACCCTTTTTGCCCTAGGAGTACAGTAATGCCAAATATAATCGAAACAATATTCAAAACACTTATTTTCTTCATATAATGAGAAGGCGACACCATCAGCATCCTCTAGCGGACAAAATGGAAGCATTAATTCGAGAAATTCGTCTAACTTGTGAATAGCGTGTATTCCGATTCGACTTGATCAGGGATGCCAGTTATAATAAATGAAATTGTTTGTTTCTATTCTTGCACCATAAAAATTTTAGTAAACCAACAAATTTTATTGTTTCGAAAAATACATAGACTTGGATGCGCATAAAGTGTTTTTTTAAGAAAAAGATTTTAAATTCAATCGGTCAACTGCTTAACTGTTTATTAAAATTTTGCTTACTAATATTAGTTAAGGAAAAAAAATATCACGAAATTAACGTGAAAATATCGTTATTTTCTCTTTACTAGATGACGGGTGTCGCTTTTCAATTTGGCAAAAAATGGGGTTTTAAACGATTCGTATTAAAAGATGATATTGTTATTGTCTCATGCTAGATTTTTCTTATTAATATTTGAACATTTTCAAACAAATTGGTTTATCATTATCAAACTATAAAGTTTGTTAGATCATTTATCAAATCCAGATCTTAGGTCTAAGGACATTATACCGAGCTTTTGTCCAGCAATAACATGACAATAATCTCTCTTGAGTGTTTATAATTAATGAATTGATTTAAAAAATAAATGCTAACAAAGCGTTTCAGAAATGCCAGTGCTCCAAAAAACAAAAAGCTAACAACTATTATCCATGTTTTCTGATTATGGACTTGGAATCATGCCTGAGAGACTAGTGACATATCTTCTGAAAAACATGAAAGAAGTAAAGGCTGGTGGTGCGAATTTTGAATTCATTTCTTAAATGAGCGGAATTTATTTTTTTTATGTGTTCCTAAACTAAACAAAAAAAGTGATGAAAATATGTTCGAACGGCATCCCTGATCAGCATTTTGACAACTCCAGATTAACATTGTGAAAGGGCACAGACTGATCTTTTTTTTTATTAATTGAGACAAATGTGTGCAACAGAATTGTTTTTTTCTTTCAAATTCAAACCAATTGTATTGAAATAAATAAAAAAAACTCTTTCGATTCGCAATGAATCATCGGAATGCGATATATTTCTTAATGTTTTCCCATCATTTATTTGTGCACTTGAAAGCAAAACAAAAATCTAAACAAATAAAAAATCACAGCTGAAAAAGTTTCACAGAAACGATTATCAAGGAGAAAAAAAAATTTAAGCACATTTTTTTTTAATTAATACGAAAACGGTGTGCACATTAAGCATCATGTCATTTGTTATAACCAAGAAGGAAAAATTCTGTTCCCACCATGGAATGTGACGAAATTATATTGGTATTGGCATGTATATTGGTTTTGAAATGAAACGTTTTTATTATTTTTTACTATTGCAAAACAAATTATATTCCAAAACACAAAAAACTGTTTAAATATAACTAGGAAAAATTAATAATAATCATTTTTGAATTTAAATTTTTTTATTACTTTATCTATATTTAATTTTCGTCTCTTAACTAAGCTTTTAAAATTTGTATTAAGCTTCCGCTTATTTTGATTTGCCGTTTTGTATGACATATTCTAGGTAACGGATCGTTGTTAAAAACTCGAAATAAAGACAAAGATGAAATAAAATTTATGGAATTTGTTTTAAAGAAACTAAAAGGCGCAAATGTTTGATTAAGAATATGTATTTTGTTTGCTTTCTCGTTAAGTGTTGGCGGAAATTTGCTATGCAAAAGTCTAAAATCTGTGCAGGCAGATTTTATGGCGAGTGTCGTAAATCAATTTATTTTTAGTTATTTATGAAGTCATAATAAATTAGACATTTATTACGAATTCTTGACCTTAAAGTTTATGATTCTAATAACATTCCCTTTTCATTCTTTCTTTTTTTAAACTTTGCGCTAAATCGATAGGAATATTACAATCACGATGTTTAAGAGTATCAGCAGCGGTCAGGTTTTAAAGCTATAATAACCTCAATTTTGAGACTTGCTCCTCGGTATTGAAAAAGCAAGCCAGCAGCCATATTTGAATACCGACCAGCTCCTGATTTGACAGATGCTAACAAAAGGAAATAGCATCAAAAAACAACAAGCGTCACCAGTGGCTAAAATGGAAACCAGTTTAGTAGTTACCGGTGCGCAAATGTACTGCTAAAGCTAAAAAAGGACCTAGAATGTGTCCGCGGTTAACACCTGGGATAGCACTTATCGCTGCCGATGCTTTAAGGGTTTAGACAACGTTTTAAGAATTGTAAGAATATGCGCTGTTAATAATTCATATTTATTCAAATAGTAATCATTTTACTTCCGCCTTTTCTATATGCTACGCCACACTTTTTGCGATTGTCAATTGAAAAATGAGGACATCTGGCATCTCTGATCAAAGCTCCGAAAAAATTCACAGTGTAATAGTTCCATTTCTGTCGCCAGATAGCGCTATTCGTGTCTCCCGATTTCTCGTTAAGTGGTGTATATCGGTTCTAAGGCTATGATCATTTAGTATCCGGGCAGTTACAAACGCTTGTATTTTAAAAACTATTCATTTGATCGAAAAACTTTCTGTGGAGGAAATGAAGGTGTTAATATGACATTTCATATAAAAATATAAAAAAAAAATTATCAATGATTTCAAGAAATAATCTTACTTTTTCATAAAATCTCTTTTTTATCTTTGCACACTTGTATCAGTCATGTATTGATCTAATATTTTTTACCACAGAAGTAAAACCTTTGCAAAATCATGATATTTTACACAAACTCACCTGGAAAAAGCAATTGTAATCTGGTTGGAACCTTTTCATGAGTAGGCATCTCGAAAAATTTGATCTCTTGAATCCGGTTTTAACATAAATTTCTTCGTCCATCAGAACACATCTGTCACATTGCGTAAAAACCGGTTGAACATATTACAAACTAAGGAACTGTTCACTATCAGTTATTTACGTGGTGTTTACTAGTCAGACAATACTTTTTGACTGACGGAAACGGATTTTTTGCATTATTTAAGGGGTCTGCATTCAGTTATCCCCAAAAACCATAGACTTTCTACCGTATTTAAGATCAAGGGTTCCATTCCGATGCTTGATTTGAACTTCGTGTGGATTCTAGAATGGTTCCTTATACTTCTTAGCCACTCGGTCTTAAAAAGAATCAGAAAAAAATCAACAGTTTTTGAGTTTTCAAGTCGACAATGAAGAATTTTCGAGGCGCAAAATGCGCAAAAGGCGCAAATTTGTGCAAAATTATTTTTACTATGCCTTTTTGCATCGTAAATATCTCAAACACACATTAACATAAAAATCTGGCAAAATAGGCAAGATAGTCCTTTTCATAACCAACACAACGCTGCTAAAGTTTTGCATATCCGAGCTCAAATAACGTAGCTATCACCGACATAAAGTGCCCGGATACTAAATGATCATAGCCTTAGTATATCTGGTAATGCCTAGTTCGCTAACAGGCGTCGAATTCAACAATTTGACCGGAAACCAAAAACTAAACATTTAATTTCTGGCTATAGTTGGCATAATTAAGTGATGTTTTTTTCAGTGAAATGATCGAACAATGATGCCGACACAGACAACAGGTCTTATTTTTGGAGAAAACATCCCAGTTTTTTTTAAATACAAACAAAAGGGTGATTTTGGGCGGTAGATGGTGACATGATGGTATAATCAGATGATTCGCTTAGCCTCCGGCGCTTTTCGTACAAGCCCAGTGGATTCGATAATGGCCGAGACAGGTCTGCCTAATTTCCGGCAAAAAATGATTGAACGTCTCTGTGTTACGGCAGTTAGAATGGTAGAAAAAGATATAATCAATTATGATTGTCCGCTAGTGAAACGTTCAGAAGAACTGTTCAAAGCCACCACAAACTTACCTATTCCGAAAGTATGTGAACCTATGAGACTAACAGACCGTCAATGGTACCTGAAACCATCTCTTACTGATAACTATATACGACAAAAAGTTAGAGCAGGTGATCCAAGCCCGAAAGTTTTAACCTTCTTCAATGCAATGGTACAGAACAAATACAAAAATTATTATCATCTATACACAGATGGATCTAAGCTGGAAGACGACATAGGAGCTGCTGTTTATAGTCGAGATCTAGAATTTAGCTGCTCTTTACCAAATATTTGCAGTATATTCTCTGCTGAGGCGTATGCACTCATGATCGCAGCCGACAAAGCCAAATTTTTGCAACGCGCGATCATTTTCACCGACTCGGCCAGCTGTATTGATGCGCTTTCGAAAGGTCACACAAGGCACCCATGGATACAAGAAACAGAAAAACATTTGATGGAGAAAAACGTGGTTGTAGCATGAATTCCAGGACACTGCAATATTCATGGGAACGAGAAGGCTGATCGATTGGCAAACCAAGGAAGAAGCAAATCACCATTAAATATAGGTACCCATTCCAGCAGCAGATGCAGTCCGTTCGGTTAAAGCTTGTCTACGGGATGCGTGGCAGTCAACATGGAATCGGTCTCAAACCCTTCTACGACGTGTTAAACCTTACATTAGCCCATACACAGATAGGAAATGTGCCTAAGAGCAACGGTTGTTAACGAGATTGAGAATTGGACACACTAGGACTAACACATAGCTTTTTACTTGACCGAACTCCACCGCCAGAGTGCTCTTTCTGCGGAGTTCAAATAACAGTTCAACACATTTTGGCAGAATGTCGAGGTTTTAACGAAGCCCGTGACTTATGTAGATTGGAAGGCTCTATCTATGAAATTCTTTCCAACTGTAATGGTAAGGAAAATTGTGTTTTGAAATTCATCAAACTTTGTAATCTTACTGATAAGTTGTGATAAGCTGGAAGAACGATAGACACGAAAGCCGTGAAAATGGTAAAGTGTCTCTAATTTTTATAATAATAATAATAATTGGATTGACTTGAAAATTGGTACACGGGTGTTTGTCAAATTTTGTGTAAGAGGCCGGTAACAGGGGTAATCCATACTTCACAAATACTCTTTTAGTTATATCACAGAGAACCAGAGAACGGGCCCCGTACAAATATGTGTCGAATCCGTGTGTAAGAATTTGAATCGTCGGCCATTTTAAAACCGTTAAAATTGGCCTAAAAACAGCACCATCTAGTGGCTCTTAGCTAAGTGACTCAGCTGATGTTGTCGATTTTTTTTGTCAACAGTTGAGAACACTCAGAACATAAATAACCCAAAATTTACTTCCAGGTCGCACCAAAACAGAGTTCAGCTAGTTTTCTTTTTTTGGGGTGTAGAAAAAGCAACATAATGAAATTTGCAGCAGGAACTATATACTCTTGAAGCGAAATCTTTTTCTTTAGGCGATGTTGCCGCATTTGGTATTAGTTTTGTATTGAGCCACTGATTTTGTTTGAGAAAAAAAGCAAACATTATTTAGTTGTTTGAAGAGAAAGTTCATATAAGATTTTAATTATGTGTCTGTTTTAATATGAATTATAATTTCAAAAAAAGTTCAGTCATCATTTGCAACAGGATTTCTGTATGATGTGTTAATTTATGATACCTCTCTAATGGATAAACTCCACTTTTTGTTTAGGATCAGATTTTTTTAAACAAATTTCACTCATAAAGAAGCATTTCAAATCTAATTAACCGAAAGTATCACCACCCATCTTCGTTCGAACATTGCGAAATTCTAGCATGTAAACATCGCGTCTTTTCTGCCAGACTTTAGTACCTACTTCCGAAAATATTCGAAAATTGGAATAGCTTCTTAATATCGAATTTGGCCTCTTAGACAGGGCAAAGTAATTGGATGGAGGTTACCCGGACACCTAAGAATCCTAAGAATTTAAGGGAATAGCAAAAGGCATTTAAAAGCAACTCGATATCAAAATTTTATAAATTCTTCAAATATCCTCCCCTTCTATTATACTTAAATAGTACAGATATCCGATAACACCATGCGCCAATTTTTCACCAATCCTACCGAGATAACAATTCTGTGAAAGAAAAAATAATACTGACGAATTTTTAAATTTGTGTTCATCATCGAAATTTATTCTAAATTATAAAAAAAACATTCAATTCAGTCTTGATGTAGTGAATTTCATGTCGACAATAACAAACACAGGCCAAAAACTGAAAAACCATACAACTATTTTAATACCCGATTGAGTGACTGAAAATAAATTTGGCTTTGAGCGCATTTTTCATTCGTTGAAGGTACTATCGTCTGAGCGTGTAGAAACCATGGAAAAAATAAAAGTACCGGTAACGACATCTGGTGGCTCTTAGCTAAGTTGCAAAAATGGCGTCGTTTATTTTGAAATCACGGTTGGTATTTTTACACACGAATGGGGCTCCAGCCCGAACTCTGGTTCTCTGTGGTTATATTAACGTCATTATGCATCAGAATGAGATGAAAATTGGCACATGGATGTTTTCAGGAGCGAACAATCCATTTCAAGTGTCAAATTTTGTGTAAGTGGTCAGCAAAAGGGGGTGTCTCTATTAACAGTTCACTATTTTTGCGATAATGCCGTTATAATACATGCGATTGAGATAAAAAAAAAATTAAATTGAGGTTTTAAGGGATGGGAAATTGATATGAGGTTTAAAATTTTGGATCAGGGGTCGGGCAAAAGGGTAGTCCATATTAACTTTCCACTGTTTTTTTCAATATATTCGTTGGAATGCATTGGATTGAGATGGAAATTTACGCACAGGGATCTAATGAGACGAGCAATCATTTTTAGGTAGAAAATTTTTTGTGAACAGTTCAATATCAATGATCCACTGTTTTTGCTCGATTTCAGGTATCATATTTATAATCATAAATCGGAAAATTGGGTCGTCCACATAAGCTACTTCCGATATTGACGATCAATGTGAATATTTGCACTCTGAGATTAAAAGGGACGACATTATGTTGAATTATTATTAGTTAAAAAATCAGGGAAATGTTTCATGCATACTGACTGCTGAAAATGGCGTCAAAAGCATAGATTTAAATAGAAAATTTATGAGCAAGAATGTAGTGATAAAATCATGAGTTGACTTTTTTACTTATTGTATTGAAGTTCTAAAGATTTGCCCAAAATGTGCACAAATTTATGTAATTTTGTAATTATTTTAAATTTTGTCATTTTTGTCATTTTTGTCATTTTTGTCATTTTTGTCATTTTTGTCATTTTTGTCATTTTTGTCATTTGTGTCATTTGTGTCATTTTTGTCATTTTTGTCATTTTTGTCATTTTTGTCATTTTTGTCATTTTTGTCATTTTTGTCATTTTTGTCATTTTTGTCATTTTTGTCATTTTTGTCAT
The DNA here is from genome assembly GCF_029784155.1 of Uranotaenia lowii. Lineage (NCBI taxonomy): Eukaryota > Metazoa > Arthropoda > Insecta > Diptera > Culicidae > Uranotaenia > Uranotaenia lowii. The sequence goes on along the minus strand of NC_073692.1, from coordinate 70,986,137 downwards.
TTTTGTCATTTTTGTCATTTTTGTCATTTTTGTCATTTTTGTCATTTTTGTCATTTTTGTCATTTTTGTCATTTTTGTCATTTTTGTCATTTTTGTCATTTTTGTCATTTTTGTCATTTTTGTCATTTTTGTCATTTTTGTCATTTTTGTCATTTTTGTCATTTTTGTCATTTTTGTCATTTTTGTCATTTTTGTCATTTTTGTCATTTTTGTCATTTTTGTCATTTTTGTCATTTTTTGTCATTTTTGTCATTTTTGTCATTTTTGTCATTTTTGTCATTTTTGTCATTTTTGTCATTTTTGTCATTTTTGTCATTTTTGTCATTTTTGTCATTTTTGTCATTTTTGTCATTTTTGTCATTTTTGTCATTTTTGTCATTTTTGTCATTTTTGTCATTTTTGTCATTTTTGTCATTTTTGTCATTTTTGTCATTTTTGTCATTTTTGTCATTTTTGTCATTTTTGTCATTTTTGTCATTTTTGTCATTTTTGTCATTTTTGTCATTTTTGTCATTTTTGTCATTTTTGTCATTTTTGTCATTTTTGTCATTTTTGTCATTTGTGTCATTTTTGTCATTTTTGTCATTTTTGTCATTTTTGTCATTTTTGTCATTTTTGTCATTTTTGTCATTTTTGTCATTTTTGTCATTTTTGTCATTTTTGTCATTTTTGTCATTTTTGTCATTTTTGTCATTTTTGTCATTTTTGTCATTTTTGTCATTTTTGTCATTTTTGTCATTTTTGTCATTTTTGTCATTTTTGTCATTTTTGTCATTTTTGTCATTTTTGTCATTTTTGTCATTTTTGTCATTTTTGTCATTTTTGTCATTTTTGTCATTTTTGTCATTTTTGTCATTTTTGTCATTTTTGTCATTTTTGTCATTTTTGTCATTTTTGTCATTTTTGTCACTTTTGTCATTTTTGTCATTTTTGTCATTTTTGTCATTTTTGTCATTTTTGTCATTTTTGTCATTTTTGTCATTTTTGTCATTTTTGTCATTTTTGTCATTTTTGTCATTTTTGTCATTTTTGTCATTTTTGTCATTTTTGTCATTTTTGTCATTTTTGTCATTTTTGTCATTTTTGTCATTTTTGTCATTTTTGTCATTTTTGTCATTTTTGTCATTTTTGTCATTTTTGTCATTTTTGTCATTTTTATTTTTGTGTATAGTTTTAGGTGTTCGTTGAAATACCGAACGAATTTAGGCATAAGATTCTTATTTGTTGTACAGCATCTAGCTGTTCTATTCCATACAACTCTACAAAATCAAGTGGTTTTATTTTTAAAGTTGATTAAACACATGCAGTTTCACCAAATTTAAAGCACCTTTATGAAGAAATAAATCAAAGCATGTGTAATGTGTGTCTACCCGCACATAAAACAAGTGGCATCATTCCGGATCTACGCACTGTTCTTTATTTCAAACCCAAAAAATAGGCAATACGCACACGTGTACGCACACGCAGATGTTTTCATGGCAACAAAACCACATTCGGTTATTTAGGTACCGAACTAATGCTCACGGACAACAAATTTTGAAATCGAAGAAAGAAAATATAAACGAGCTGAACGGGCATCATCAGCAGCAGAAGCAGAAGCAGGGGATGTTATTCACCCTCCGAAGCGATCTGGGGTTGGGTTTGATTTCGTTACATAGTTGTGCCAAACGAAAGCACGGACGTAAAACGGTAGCAAGAAGTTTGCCAACGAGTTTGGAAATGATAGAAGGGGGAACTCTCGGAACTCGGAATTGTAATTCGTAGTTGAATGGAAGCGAGAGGAAATCCCTGAGGAAAAATCTGTAACCTACCTACTCGCCTTTTCCTGAGTCCTGGTCCGAGAGCTCGAATCCGATTTTTCGGAAGAGGTGACGACGACGATGATGGCGATGCTGATGATGATGATGATGGTGCTAGATTTTTTTATCCTTTTCAATTCCAGTTGTTGTTATCGCGCGTTCTCTTATAAATATTACATGTTTGTTCGTCTGTCTGTCTAGCTGCCTGCCCTCGTCTAGCTTGATGCGGGGGATAAATTTAATGAAAACCCCGTAAGAAAACTCAAGTTTCATTGATTAAGTGATTCCTTTGAATGGCGGTCTGGCTGGGGTGCGCGCTCTTGTTGAAACCGCATCATTTCGCATCGGAAAATTGCTGAAACATTCTTCAGGTTTGGATGTTTCACTTTCTCGTCCTCTGACTCTCTCTTCATTCCATTCTTCAGTCTGGTATTTGATCAAGGATTAATTAATTAAAACAAATAGCTAGCTAATTAATTTTCCCGGTTTCAGGTTTGTCTGTCAGCCAGCCAGCCATAGTCAGAAGGCCACCGTTTCATGTTCCTACATATTTCGAGTCCTTAGTGCGCGAGGTAAAAACCAAACATCCGGAGCAAGCAGCGGTTCCGAGACAAAGACAAACAACCGCCATCATCGTTTCGGCCAGACTTGTTGGTGCTGCTGGAAGCGAGGCTGGTTTTGGGACCGAGATTCTTCCTGACGACGACGGAAGGCTGATCGAGAATAAACGCGCAGGTACGCAATGCTTTTTGAAACTTTTTAATTTAACTTTACAATCGATTGGATTCCGTAGAAATTTTGTTCAAAACCAATGGAGAGTACATTGATACTGTTCATTGAAATTTATTGTTTTTAATAATTTTTTTTTTTTTAAATTAAGCTACATACTTGATTACTTACCTAAAACATATTTAGTTGACTCAAAGGCCATGCAAGAACTTTCACAGCAAAAGTTGCGCATATAAACGATATAATTTATTCATTGAAATTAATTTGCCATATAAGTGCAAGGTAATCACAACAAATTTTTTAATGATTCTATACGCAAATATACGTTGGAAAAACACCTATTCGTCATAAATTTTTGATTAGATATAGAATTTCTATAAACTTAAAACTGATTTTAAAACTTTGATTTTTTTTCTATTATTTTGTTATGTGTTCCAAAATAGTGATTCGAAAATATCGTACTTTTATCAATTCTGAAATTCATTTCTCATAGTGAATTGTGGTCCATAAATTTATTTAATAAATCTAAATTTCATTGTGAAAAAAATATAAAAATATCTGAATTTTGACCATTTTTTCAATCTGAATCGAATGAAAAAAATGTAACATTTGTTCAGAATAGTAACAACTTTGCAAGAAAGATTTTGTGAATAAAATAAAAAATAGTTTCTCTCTTGAAGGGCACAATTTGCCCTATATTTTGGAACGATTTTTAAAAACTGATTAAAAAATAATTATACTAAGCAATTTTTGATAGCATAAGGCAACAAAAATCACATTGTTAAAAAAAATTTAAAAGCTGATTTTCACTGGTTAAGGAGTGTTGAAAAATTTGCGTATTTAAAAAAAAACTATAAAATGTTACAATTTTCTAGATGACTGCGAGTAATTTAACTTCTGAGGAAAAGTAATATAAGTTTTCTTATTAGTTTTTTAACAGCTCTACGTAAAAAAAGGGAATTTGACCAAATTTCAAAAAAAAAACAAATCAAATCTTAGATATTTTTATGCTTATGCTTATGCTTATGCTTATGATACATACACAGCCAGATCTTGTCAGCATCCCGGTGAGTAGTAAAAGTACATTTACTACTCATCTTAACATGGCCGGGCCCACTGTGCAGTATTGAACGCAGAGACAACTGGAACACAGGGAGGAAGAAACGTGGACAACAGTACCATACGTTTCCATGGCTATAACTAAGATTTTAACGTTGGAAGCACATATGCTAAATTTTATGTACTCCTTGATGATGGTCCGTGTGGATTCGTCCTTCTATGGATGGAAATGATGTTTTTCTGCACAGAAATCCAAAACCCCATTGTAAAGGTATTATTATGTTTCAATTTCCGTATTTTTTTCGTTTAACTATTGTTATTTTCAAATAACAATTTGAGTATTATCGTGAATAGCATCTAATAGTAAAAATTTGGAGATTAGGATTTCAATGCACTATCATTTCTGGTCATTGACCTTGGATATAGCGCCTTTGCTCGCTCTTGAAAAGAAACATTAGAAGAACAAAAAAATCATGATTAGTGTTCCCAAAAACCCTTCTCCCAGGAAAACTTCTTTCAAAATAATTTAGCGATAAAAACAAATTGCACATTATACAACGTCAAATGTGGTTCAAACCTCCAATTAAATATTTAAGGGAATTCTGTTGAGAAAATATCTATACTAAAAATTACAATCAGAGGATAAATTTTAATATGAGCACTTCATTTATATGGATGCAAGGTTAGTTTGAACTTGTTTAAATTTTCCGTACAACGTGTTAAAACGTGTTAATTTTCCTTACAACGTGCAGAAATTCCACTAGGTGATCCTGCATTGAACTTCACTATCCGCAAAGTACAAATAGTACAACTCTTTTAACTTAAATTGCCCCTTCCTCACTCTTTCAGAAGTTTCTGAGAAAATTTTAGGCATAAAAGTTGTTTTTACTTGGAAATAGTGAAAAAGCGGGCATTCATATTCAGCACCATAGCGCGGGACAAAGATGCAACAACACGAAGCATTTAAAGAACGGGCCACATGAGAAAAATGTGTCCCAATGTGTGTAGCTAGGACACCAATCTGTCTCTATGTTACAGAATGAGAAAAAGGATTTGCCCTGGCCCCTCCATGGTAAGGGTCAAACTTAAAACATGAATTGAATTGAATTAAGATACAGAAAAAGTATACTTAGCTCATGAAACCTCAGGAAATTCAATCGAAGCAATCCGGTCGAAACCAACAGCCAGGGTTTTCGGCAAGATCGACTTCAGCAATCTGCCGGGACAGCAAAGAAGCTCTTTTCTTTTTTACTCCCTCTCACTTCCCGCACTTTTAAACTTTTCTAGACAATATTTTCTTCTTTTTTCTATTTTTATTTCCACTAGCTCCGTCTCAGTAAAAACGAACCAGTTACGTTTCACTCCCTACTCACAAAAAACTATTTTCCTTCCCCTCTCACTTCTACACCACCTCAGATTGCCTAGTGCTAGTTTTTTTTTTAAATATTGCGCACCTATGCCAATCGAAATTCATTAATTTCACAATGGCTGGCAAATATTTCATCATTCTCAAATTCCCCCATTTCACAATGATCATTTTGACTAACGAAAAAACATAGCAAGCCGAAACCGGCAACGTTTGAAACCGAAAAACATGCGTAGAAAAATCACATTACACGATGCGGGAACGATAAAAAATCATTCTTCAATGCCACCATGGATCCCTTTATAGAATTTTTATTTAATTTTTTCTATTTTCATTTTAAAACACTTCAAATTTTCGAGTTGATTGGAATTTTGTACACCATCTAATAAACCAGATCACCAGTCTTTCTTCCGGGAAAAGACAGAATAAATCAACACATGGGAGATGAAGAGTTTCGATTCATTTCAAGCCCCCGTGGGCGAATTCCGAATAAACACACAGTTAAGCGGCCCAGGACACGAAAAGGAACCCTCCTGGTACAACACATATACTTCCTATCCGATCCAAACTTTTTTGTCAAGATTCATAGCTAACTTTCATTATAAAAACCAACAAATTACTCGATTTCCACGGACGGAGAAAAAAACGCGTGCGCCGCCATCGAGCCAACGCCTACCGTTCTCCTACTCCCGAGTAATGAGATGACCAAATCAAATCTTAGATATTTTTAAAAACAAAACGTTTTGCAGTCTGCTACGTAGTTGTTAAATAAATTAAAATCTTTTATATCAAACATTTAAAACGCTTTTCTGTGATGTCAGGAAGTTCCTGACAGGAACAGTTAGATCATTTGCATTAGATTTTTTTTTAATTGTCGAATAACATTTTTTTTCTAAATTAAGCTTGTCAGATTGCCCGGTTATATCTGGACTAGCCCGGGTATTGAGTTCAAAATTTAAGAACGGTTCGGTGGCCCGGATTTTCCTGAAAAATGATATTCCCGGAACTTTTCACTTTATTTAGAATAAGGAATAAAAAACTTAAAAAGAGTAAAGATGATTTTTTGTTTTTGTGACCAAAAATTAAAATTTTTGAACAAGTTTTGTCAAAATAAAAATGAACGATTTTTGGAAGTAAATATATATACAACTTAAATTCAGCTGATGGGTTTTTGATTAAAATATTTTTTTTTCTTGATATTTAAGCAATATTTTATGTGTTATTTCCCAAATTTGCCCGAATATTGCACGGTTTTGAGTTCAACATTTTAAAATAAACCGCTCGGATTTTGCCAGGTTTTAAGTTACATTATCCTTTTTTTGTCCGGTTCGGATACGATCTGGATAAATTCTGGCTTACCTAACTCTGAAATTAGAAAATCTAGGCAAAATTTGGATCCTTCATTAAATAAAGGATAATAAAAGATTTATAATCAGTATTTAGTTGTAATCTAAGTATATTTGTTTTTTAACTGGAATTAAATTTAAAAAAAAGTTGCTCATTTGTTAAGCCATTGCACCAAATCTTGAGGTGAGACAAAATCTGAAGAAATATTCGAATTCATTACGCCAAAATCTTTTGAAACAGTTATTTAAACGTATGAATTCTTTTAATAAATTTTTGGCATTTCAATTAATTCTGGAACTCAAAGTTGAATTGTAAGACAAACTTGAAGCACTGATAAGCTAATATAACTCCCCCTGCGTAGGAAAAAATTTTTCATCGCCCAGGCGCCCTAAGCTTCGTTTCCCGAAAATTCGAAAATATTTTTCATGAAGAGTTATGTAACTCAGTTAGTTTAAATTTTAGTTTCAATGTATTGGATCAATTCCATTCTTATTGAAGAAGAGTGTATGATCTTTTGAAAATTTTATCCAAAAGGGAAATTTTAAGAAATTTCTGATCATATAAAATGTACATATATTCTCTAATAAAATGCCAACACTAAATCGTTCACCAGAAAATCCTTTTTTAAATAACTGCGATTTTTTCCTCAATAATATAAAGAACGTTTTGATTTGAAAGTCTTTAAATCTATAACTTTTATTCATTTGCTAAAATTAATTCTTAAAAACTGTTAAACTTTAATTTCAATTATATTATGATATTATTTATTAAATTTCACTATTCTTTTAATTAGAATTTTTTTTAATATGAAGAATTGATTTTCATATGTATTTCAAATTTCAAAGCTCAGTAAATCTAGTAGTACATTTCAACCATCGGGACATTTTTTCACTGGGAGGAAAACATAACACAAATTGAACACCATAGCAACTTATACTTTTGCACGCAGAAAAATTGAAGCAGGCTAAAAATGCTTGGTAGATAATGAAATTTCTATATATTTTTCTACGTGTCATTAGAACACGTGGAGTAATTTTTGAATGCTAGCGCCATCACTTCCTGTGTATTAATCACTTACTAAGCAGTTAAGACACGAACCTTTGGTTGATGGAAACGTGGTGCAGAGTTATATCAGTTTATCAGTGCTTGAAGTATTGTAAGTTAAAAAGATCTAAACTAGAGCATTCTAGGTATAAGAAGTCGAACAGTTTAAAAAAAAATGAACTAGAGCTTTTGTGCTGTTGACATTTTACTGTTTGTGTGATTCTAAAATTGAAATGCATCTTCTTAATTGAAATAAGCATATTCTAAACTTTTTTGAGACAAATATACGAATTGACTAAACTACTGTTCGATTCAATTTTAAGTGGGCAAAGCTTTTCCTAAATGAATGATAGAAAATAACTCAATACCAACGTGTTAGCGATGGTTATTGAAAATGTCTTATAAGTTTTTGGTTATCATTTTTTAATTGAAATTTAGGCTGGAACAAATATCAATTTCTTCTTTTGTCATCTCCCAAACCTCCCCCCCTTTCAAAATTTCCAAAAAACCCGAAGGGAGAATAAATAAAGTTTGGAGTACTTTATGTAAGTTTCGAAAAAAAATCAAGTATCTGAATATAAGACCAGAAAATAAATGTTGGAAGATAGGAGCTATTTGACGTTTTGTATTTTTGATTTTATCGAATTTTGAACCCCTCCTCGCGATGTTCTAACTTCGAGTGACAAAAGAAGGATTTGAAATTTGTTCCAGCCTTATTTGAAGGTTATCACAAAAAAATATTCCACTTTTTTTTTATTTCGATTATACCTAGTAGTTTTAACACCTTTATGTTATTCTCGACTTATATCCACGATGCAGTTGGCGGACAGCCATTGAAAAACTTATCCGATACAACTGGGATCGATGTTTACTCTTGGGCGGACGTCGGACATCGTCTCAGGAAGCAACTGTCTTGCCAACTGAGCTATATCACAAGCCTTATTAATCCCTTTATTTCAAAGTTTCCAATTTTTCTTTTAAATCCTTTTTTATTATTTACAAATGGTTTCATTGAGGCATTTCACTTATAAAGTTTTTTGTGCCGGGAGTAATTTTCCTAACTTTGGTTTAGTAAGAGGGGGGTTTTAAAATCCTGTTTAACAGGCAGTCATATACTTTTATGGAAAAATAGTTGAAAACAAATTCAATTGCCTTGCTCTGTAATGTATGTTTGCTTTTAGTTTGTTACTTCATGAAAAATAAACAGAAATTAAACTTTGTTAACCCTATTTAGATGGGGTTTTCTGTAATCAGCATAAATCAAAAACCAATCATTATTTCAACTTACTCTTTACGCAGAATGTTTCAAAACATGTTGCAATCCATACTAATGTTTGACAATGAGTTGTCATAGGCTACATCTGAGAAAAGCTAAATAAAATCATATAAAAATAGAAGTGAATCAGAATGTTTTTCGTCTCACGAAAATGCTTCTAGTTCATCTACAGGTTCATGTATTACACGCTATCAGAAAATGCAAAAGACGGCGAGTTTCTAAATTTCTCTATAAAGATATAATGATAATCAGAAAAGGAGATCAAGTATCCCCATTCTCCCCTACTGAAAAGGGAGGTATTTTCAAAAAAATATCCTTTTGGTCACGTCAAAAATCCTTGGTCGATGTGTTTTTCGATATAAAATAGCTATTGGAAATTATTTAGGTCTAAATTTACCACAACCTGCTTTTTCTTTTTGAACAAAAAATTATTCTATGTTGAGTTTCTACCCAAGAAATATAAAACAAGTCTGAAGGCGGGCTTAGGAAAAACGATTAAAAATTTACAAACATGTAAAATGATTGCAATTGAAAAAGTATCAATATTATTTTTATTAAGCCCATAAAGTTATGCAATTTTCGAAAAAAAAAAAGTGTTTCTTCAACGATAAAGTTATTCGTAGAACTAAAGTGATTTGTAAAACGGGGTAACTTTGACCAACAATAAATTTTTGCACATTATCAACAATAACTCAGTCAGAAATTTTTTTCTGTTAATTAAAATGTGATTTAAAAATCTTAAAATATCTACTTTTTTCAAGGCTCTATTACTTGCTCACTCGGAAGGAGGTCGCCAATAGCCCCTAGTTGCTGGTCAAGCCACGGCAACCGTCTGGGGTGGGCTACAAACGCCTCTTTTGCTGGGCCAGCTAGAGTCTAAGAAACACTTTTGAGCTCAAGGTCGGCTCTCGCTATAAGGGCACTGGTCGGATATCCAAGAAATGACACGCATGATTTTAAAAAGCAAAATGTTATGTATTACAACTTACTCTTTCGTGTAGTGTGGGTGTGTAGGGTGTGTTCTGCTTCGCTGCTGCTGCTGGTACCGGCCGGCCGTAACGGGTCTACTTCGTCGCTGCGCTTCCAACCGTGGTCATCGATTGACCATTCGAAGCAATAGAACCGGAGGGTGGTTGAATGAATTTTTACTAACCCGTTTGAAGGGATCAAACAACACCCTCTGGAACCAGTTCAAGCTGCGTCGGTTTGGCGGTTATTGTTGTCCTTATGGTGGATGGCAAATTCCAGCTGGTGCTCTGGATGGTGCCCGCAGCGCTTACGCTCCGCAGGCTCCTCGACAGAGCAACGAAACCGATGGATTACTATGGGCTCTAGGTTGCTGGGATTTTCCGCTCTAGTTGTCCACTGTGTTCGTTGGATCCTTTGCCTCTTGGGATGGCAATTTGGTGGACCCAACTAGCGGATGGACATGGGATGGTCGGGACCCTTTTGACCAGTGCTTCGGCTGCCCAGTTGCCACGTGTAACCGGAGTTGGTTGAGTCGCCTTGGTAGGATCCGGTGCCTGGAATCCTCCTGACTCAGGATGGCAATGGCAGAGTAGCGGCCTGAAAAGCGGTGATTCACTGGCCCGATGCTTTGCTGAACCCACTATGGCGGGATTCTATGGTCAGATTTCTTTAGCCAGAATCATCAGGCAAAATGTAAAAGGGGTCCTGGATGGGAATTATGGTTAGGAGAGGTGCTTGCTATGGAATGGTTTACAAACTCACTTGACTTAAAAACTCTTGAAGCTCACTTTAACTTTCCACTTCTAAAATACTTATGTTAACTTTCACTGTAACTTTGTTAACTTTGCGCTCAAGGGTTGTTTGCGCTTGCGTGGCCACAGGTGGAAAGGAAGTCCTCTTACTCAGTGTCAAGGAGTTGGCAGCCTCTTCTTAACCCAATTTCCGTTTCACTTTCCAATGACATTTTGGTACTGTCATTCCCGTTCGTTAAGTTAGCGCTTTCTATGTGTGTGTGTTTTTGTATTTTAAATTTAAATCTGCTGAATGTTTTCCCTGATATCATTTTAATTTGGAGTGTCTAATTTATTTATATTTTTAACTAACTGAACCTTTCTAATCTAACCTTTTACAAATTTTGTCCCTGTGAAGCTGAGTTCCATCGGAAAATTGTCGATTAACAGCTTGAACGCTTTGAGTGATCGAAAGGAACACTCCAAAATGGCTTGCTCTGTGGGGGTTTAACGGGGCAAGATAACCTAAAGGTTACAGCTCGCAAACAAACAGCTTTCCTGATGAAACCAAAAAGCATTTAAAAGCGAACTGGTTGTTGAATGTGAAAGAACTACTTTTTTTCTTTTGTGTATGTATAGTTATAGTGCCATTTTATAGTCATGTAGTGATAAATATTTGATTTTTAAAATATAAGGACATTTTCCAAGAGTAAGCCCGTATTTGACAAATGGATAGGAACCCTATCAAATGGTTAACTTTGAATAAAAAACGAAAATGGAAATAGTGGGAGGGCCTAAAGGGATGTGTGCAGGTAAAATTTTATTATTATTTTGAAGCTCAAACTATTTAGCAATTATCTTATTTTTGCCCCTAAATATATGCACCATAATAGTTATTTTTTCGATTATAAATGTTTTTGAAAGAAAACATTAAAAAGCAAGGTAAAATTCATAAAATAGCATTTGTAAATATTATGAAGGAGTTTTGTATCCTTTATGACCAAGAAAACTCTTGAAAACCGTCAAAATAGAGACTGATCTATTTTACCCCAAAGCATCAAATTCCAAACAGAGACGAAATCAATTTTTAAATCAAATAAGTGATCTCATAAATTTCTGCAACCATGTTTTACGTTCATAAGAGTCCAGTACTGGTTTTAAAATTATGAAACATGCCACATTCCCCTTAACAGAAAAAATAATCGAAAAATATTTAAAAAAGGGATCAATATTACCCCGGATTACGGTTTACCGACTAGGAACAATTCAAAATTTTCATGAAGTTTGAGCGTTTTTGTGTAATTTTAAACGGGTTTTTCCGCTTTGGGTAGGGGTGATCACCCCGATCTTTTTAAACTTTAAACTTTTTAAAAAGAATATAGAAAATCCCATCTTCCCCCCAGGCTTTCATATTTTTAATTTTTTTGAAAATCAATTTAAGTTCATCAATATTTGTCTCGCAAGAACTTTCAAATAAATTGTGCTTAGAAGAATATCATCAAATTCAAGGGAAATTTGAGCATCAATTCTACTTACAACGTATAAAGTAAAACCATGAGCAGACTAAAATTGTTGGGCTAATTTTCGAGCTCTTTCTGCGTTAGTCAAAAGAAATTTATCTCTGTTTTCAAAGTCAAAGAAATTGACTTCTGGTGCTTTTTCCAAATTTTAGTTTAAAATGAATAAGCTTATTGTTCTGTTATTGAAGTAGAAATCTTAGCATTTTTGAACAAATAAATTTTAAAATTTCAAGTGAGTTTCGTTGGTTTTGTCCTCAATTTTTTTGATGTGACAACGAGGAACCCCTCTTAATTTCATACCAGTTTTGCGAAACAGTAGTTTCCCAGCAAACATTTAAGGATGTATATTGCAGAAACAACAGAATTATTCAAACAATTATACCAGATGAAAATATTGTATTAAACTTAACTCTGATCTCTCTTTAATTGTCGAATTAAAGATTGTACAATACACATACAAAAATAGCATATAGCTACAAAAGTGGAGGCGATATACCTACAATGACAAGATTACAACAATTCGATTTTCCACCAAAATGCAAAATATACGATTTTAAGTATTGAGTAAAACGAAAAAAAAAATTCCCCGACCGAGATTTGAACTCCATTCTTCCGAGTTTGCAGTCCGGATCTTACCACGATGCCAACTCATCAGTCGATAAGATTCGCGCTATAGCTCTATATGTGAGATTTTCTTTTTACGAACCAGTCAAAGGAAGAAAGGAAGAGATTGGATAGAGTTTCAATCGATGGACCGCCCATTTATCGTAAATCAGTTCATTGAAATCGTAAATGTCGAATTAGCACATTCCCAACTTTTTGGAGACATATTTACGAATTGACTAACCTGCTATCCAACTTAACTTTTTTTGGGCAAAGCTTGCTGTATATGAATGATAGAAAATCACCAACTTGTTTACGATACGATGGTTATTGAAAATGTTTTAATATTCGATTTGGATTATCATTTCTGTAACCATTTCATGTTAGCTGGGTGGTCATTTAAGGACTTTACATTGACTATTTTTATTCGTCCTATTTTCATATAAAAAAGTATAATAACTATAGGAAAAAATAATCATCCACAACCGGGAAAAACTTTGGGAATTTCAAACGAAAAATCGCTAGTAACCCTGTAAAATTGAAATATGAATGAAATCAGAATAAGTAAATTGTTTCAAACTTGTTATCCGAGCTGATAACAAAAACGATGATGATATAGTTAGTTTATCACTTAGTGAGATAGTTTTTTAAAGTTGAGGACCAATCACCTATTCTTTTTTAATAAATATTTTCATAATTCAGTATCAGTCCGGGCTAAAATACATCATAACTCAAATCAAAGATTCACCTATTAAATCTCGTTTCCTTATACTTGTTTTGCATCACGCGTTTGTTGATTTCAAATATTCATCCATTCAAATATTAATTTATATGATTTCAGCTAGAACTTTTTATAGTATTTTTAAACCCCTAAATGTATGCATTCACCTTATGCTTTTTCTTTTAAAATGTTTTTGACAGAAAAATGTGAAATTTAATTCGAACAAAACCCAAAATTACTGCAATTGGTGCTCTATGCGTTATGACATCACAAATATATTAAAAATTATACATTTTCAAACGTTTTCATTCGATTTTTTATTAAAATAAAGTTTGTTGCAACTTAACCCTTTTTATTAGTAGGGTGTAAGTCACATGATTTTGTAAATTTAATAATAACTGGTGAAACCAATTATTGACTACCGTAATCCGGGGTAAGATTGATCACTTTTTTCAACATTTTTCGATTATTTTATCTGTAAAGGTGGAATGAGGCAGGTTTCATATTTTTAAAACCAGTACTGGGCTCCTATGTTGCAGAAATTTATCAGACTACTTTAAATTTGATTCAAAAATCGATTTCGACTCTGCTTAGAATTTGATGCTTTGGTTTGGAGTAACATTGATCAGTCTCTATTTTGAGGGTTGTTAAGAGTTTTCTTGATCATAAAGGATACAAACCACCTTCTGAATTTCTTTGTTTTGGGTTTTGATGACTTAGAGGGCAAAAAAATTGCGGTCCTTAATGTGTTAAGGCCTAACAACAATTAAAATCAAAAAATGGACAAGGATGCTGCATAAATTAAGGGGCTAAATTTTTTAACATTACTAATACAATTTTAACTGCCAAAACAAATAAAGTTTTCCTTCACTCAATACCCTAGGCCCTCGCACTATTCCTCTTTTATTTGTTTCCTTCAAACTTTACCATTGGATATCAAACTACAACAAAAATTACACCAAATCTATACTATTACCAAGGAAAAAAGTTTATCTTCCACATAAATCTACCTGTTTACTTCTAAACGCTTTGGTTTTATCAGGAAGAGTGTTTGTTTGCGAGCCTTCGAAAAAATTGGATATTTCAATATTTTAAAATTACATGTTCACTTAAATTTGAAATTTAAAAAAAACAAATTTTTCCAAATTTGAACTCAATTTATAGGGTTTTAAAGGTAGAAAAAAGTTTCGGAATATTTTAACTTTAGACTTAGTTATTGATGATTATCTGGAAAAATTTCATGTTGATCAAAGCTACCCCGGTGATCAATGTTAACCCGTGTAACGGTCAATTACAAAATTTTCATGTACAGACGGTATTATTATCTGTGGACATTAAGTTTTTAAAAGCCATTGAAGTTCAAAAGTGTTGCTGATGATGCCCCAGTTGACGGTATTGGAATTTCGATCATTTAAGAAAAACCAAAAAAGTAACATTCTCCGAACAATTTTTCGCGTTTTTCAATACAAAACTTCAAATCAAAACCCGGGTTCAAACATTTTTTGAGATCGAAAAAGACAAGGACCACGAAATTCTGAGGCTACGAAAACAATGATTTTCCGTAAACTAGGACCATTTCCAGTTTTCTCATTTTTTAAGCCTCACTTAGCTAAAGCTTTTGAAAATTGCTTGTTTTCATTAGTGGACGTATGGGTTTGTTATTTTGTTCAAAATGTCATAGATATGTTTTGTCGTTGTGTCGTTTTCCACCACAAAGCTGGATTAAATCCAGAGTCCAAACAAAACAGATACGTAATATAAAAAATGTCACCGGTATATTCAATATGGTCATCGTTGTTGCATAAATGGATTGTTTTTTGGTACGAAAAAGTATTTATTGCTGAATCTCTTAATGATAGAAATGTTTCATTTTGTATTTCATGTTAGTATTTTTTCTTTAATTTATAATAACATCCGATTAATGAACTTTTATTCAGTTTTCAACCTCATCCAAATTATCTTTACAGAATACACATCATTGCTCAGAATTGATTGAACAAAATATAATCCTTGCTGAACATCCCTAGCCGATTTCAATCGCACCGGTTATGCACAATAACCGCATGATCCTCGCAGCACTTTTTCAGGTTATATGTCTTTGTGTAAATGTGCGGTGCCAACATGTGCGGTTTTCTTCGCTTTTCCCAAATCCTTCACCTCCGTTCATTCATTCTACTTTTCCTCCCCCTTCACATAAGCATTCATAACAACAACCCTCGCTCGCTATCGACGAGAGCTTTACCGTTTAAATACCCAGCAGCAGCAACAACAGCAACAAACACACACTCAGCAGGTCCATAAAGCAAAAAAGAAGAAAAAGAAAAGTGGCCCAAAAAACAAACCAGGAGCGGGCGACAACAGCGCCATCATCGAAAATCACCCGAAATTACGATCCGCAATTACAATTCTCATCCTTCTGTGGTTTTTGGTTCGCTCGCCAGAAGAACTAAAACATTTTAAACCACCATACAGGCAACGCGTGGAGGTACGATTCGCAGCATCGCATCCGTGAGGACCAAAATCCTCAGCGAGTCAGCCATCATCATCGTCATCGTCGTTTGTTGGTGGAGCACAAATTTATTTTCTGTTTTGCGTACATTTTTCCGAAGCGTAACGTTGTCGTTTGTCGTCCTCGATTGAGAAAGTGTATCCCCAGAAATTGTAGATGCGTTTTCTCGATAACTTAAAGTGAATTCCCGAGGGAATTAATTACATTTTCATCCGAATTGAAGCGGGTTGGAAAAACTGTGTGTGTACGCTTCAAGTGTGGCTGCCCCGTTCAAGAGTCCTTCAGAGAGGGAAAATCGCATTCGATAAGCCGCCTGCCAGCATCCATTCGCAGATCCATCGAATCAGGAGTATTTTATCTGCTCGGTCGGCTGTGTTGTAGAGTGTAGTGAGTGAGTGAACGCTGCTGCTGCTGATAGCTTCGGTTTGGAATGAGGCTGGAAAATTGATTTCCGTGGAAACGCTCTCGCTCTTCATCGCCTACGCAAACTCGTTATCTGGTCCTGCTGCTGATTCTATTCTGCTAAAACACCAACAACAGGAAAATCGGCTTTTCTTTTAAGTGGTACGTATTCCTCTCGCGCCTCGCGCGGCGACTTCAATCCCTCTTTCAGGCGTTTTCCAAAAGAGCCAACAGTCGGCCCCAGCTCCATTTAAGTGTTCTCGTGTTCCCCGTTTTTTCAAGAGTTCATGTGTGTATATTGAATTTCATGCTCAAACTTTGACATCTGAAATAGACAGGATACATGTGCGATGATGTGACGATGTGTTGATCTTTGGCTTTGTGCTGTATCTATCTATCTATAGGCGTTATCATCTGGCAGCAGCGCCTTGATGGCAGGCAAAGAATAACGAAGAGAGAAAAAAAACTCTTTAATCTCGACGACTCGGATTTGCCTTCATCTTTCTGTATCTGTGTGCGTATTAGGAAAAATCCTGCTAAATTGAAAAAAAAACATAGTTCGGAAGTTTATCGGCATCAATCCCCCTTCCCTGGCTCTGGTAAGCACCTGGCGGTGAGTGTTGTAAGCTTTCTTGGTTTAACGCCACCTATTTGTCAAATTATAAACTTAACAGAAAGCTACGCGACGCCGGAAAACTTTTGGTAGGCAGATATCGATATTTGAAAGTTCTGCTGTGATAAGTTTAATTTTTGTTTATCCATACACTGTAACTAAGAAACTTTTGAAAACCTTTTATATGCAGAGTTTTATTTTAAGATTTATTAAAATTCTGATGGATACTATTAACCCTTTGTTTCATAAAGTTACAAATTTGCAACAATTAATGTATGGAAAAATGAGAAAATCGTATTTAATTTTAATTTTTTTTTCTTGATGCACTCATCATTTTCAACTGTTTAAAATGATTTTTAAGGAAAAATAAAAAATCATGAAACGAAGGGTTAATTATGTTGAAGGCGGAAGTTTCATAAAAGTTGTATAGATTTTTACAGCACTTTATTTTAAAACAAATACCTTATCATGTAAAAAACAGAATACAGATAAGGTTTTTTGATGAAAACATTTCTTTAAACATGAAAAAACACAACAAATTGATATAAACATAATAAAAACCTAAGAACAAGGTAAAGCCAAATAAAATATGACGAAACAAAATATACCAAACCAAAACCGGAAGAATTCGACTAACACAAGACAAATTATAACAAACCAAAAAATACTGTGACAAAATTTAATAACAAAAAATTACAATCAAGTTTTCCCAGGGCTTTAAAACAGAAATATAAAAAAACGCTCAAAAGTCAAATTGGTCTAGTAAAATCACCGACCAGTGTGTGAATAAAAAATTCGTTTCTTGAAAATGATCATTATAAAAACCTTTTTTAAGTCTTTAAGAAAATTTTTTATTAAGCAGTTTTGCCAATTTCACCCAACTGAGCATGCCTGACACAAAAAACAAAAGTTTTGTTGATTTTTTGGTTCCGGCATGATTTTTAATCTAAAGCGATTACATCTATTTAAAAAAAACTGAACAGTAAAAAAAAATGCTGCAGCGAATTTCTATTTGCTTCACCTAGAAGTTTTCTTTTGTTTTATTACAGACAAAAGACGCTAAAACAGAAAAAAAACCCAAAATTAAACACTAGATCAGGGTGGCCACAACATTTTCATTTTGAAATTCCCGGTTTTTCCCGGTTTTCCCGGTTAAAAATTCAAGGTTTTCCAGACTTTTATTATCTATTTTCGTCGAAATATAGTAAAACTTTCAAAATATTTAATTGATTTGGTTTTTTCATTATACTCAAATCATTGAACACTTTGACGAACTCGATTCTACTTTAAGGTTTTCATCACATTTTTTTAAATGATAAAAAAACATCCTACATCAAATCGTTATAGTTTAAGTCATGTTTACAAAAATTAAAAAATGGTGTGTCAGAACTGTTCAATCAATCATTCGTCATGTGACATTCTATTATTTTTTCATAAGTTACAGATGCCAAGTACGTTACTACAGCTCACAAAATCCACGTCTCTAAGAATATTCGAAATGTTCTGAGGGAGTTTAATCATATCACTCTCTCGTAACAGTAAATTCAGTTAAAATTTTGTTTCCAGAGGTTTTACATTCAGTAATAAATGCATCTCCAAGTGTGATATGAATTTTTAATCAAAATTTATCTCACTTATTCACAGAGGATTGTTAAAAATTTCCCCATGTTTTTTTAAAATACGGGGTAATGAACACATGTTTTAAGGCATTGTTTGATTATCTAAATTTATCTTTAATGTTTAATATGTAACAATTATCATCAAGATCTTGAGATATAACTTTATCAGTTTCTAAAAATCTGTAAATATGAGATTGTAGGACATGATTTCCTGTTCCTTTGTGAATCTAAAAATTGCCCATGACTAATTAAGGGTAAATTAGAAAAACCATTACTCCTATCTAGACGCAGTGTTTATATTTATCTAGAAATATTGTCAACACTAAAAATTGTTACGTAACAAGAATCTTAACAGCGTCCATTATTTCGCCAAATTCATCTGGGTAATTATGAACAGATAAACCAAAAAAAATCTTTATTTATAATAACCTCAGTAGACCCTACCTTTTTCCGAAAAACTTGTCTTCTGTTTTCGGCCAAGTTTAAACAAGATTTTCTTTAATATTCCGTAAAGAGGCCAATAATTAAAAAAAAAAAACAAATCAAATTTTTTAATCGTTGTCATAAATGTTTTTATACAATTGAGTTTTAGCACAGTTAACTTCGTGATCGTGAAATCGTGATCTCTATTTTGAATTCTGACTATTAAAGTTTTAAAAAATATGGACCAAGAGTTGCATCGTCTTGATTTAACATTTTTAGGGATTATTTAACAGCATATCAAAGTTTGAGATGAAGAAAAATTAAAAACATTTATTCAACTCAGATTCACCAATTGTATTTTTATATCAAATTACGGAATTTCAATTTTAAAATAATATTCAAACAAAATGCATAAAGAATTCAAAATAATGATATCTAAATTTATTATCATAAATCAATAAAATTTAGAAACATTTATTTTTGATTTTCATAGCGCAATAAAATTGTAATTGTAATTGTAATTGATATTTTTGTAGTTTTAATTGAATTTTAAGTTCAAGATAAAATTTTGATTTAAAATTAAAATTGCAAATTTTGAAAGAAATTTAAAAAGGAACAATGTAATTTTTGTAGCAGCCATAAACCTTATAAAGATAATTTTTAAACCCTCTACTGCAGTCTAGAACTTTTTTAAAAATATTTTTAGCATGAATCAGTTCTGTAAATAATGGAAAAATATATTTATAATAAAAAAAAAGATTTCATACATTATTTACACATATCTATTTTTTTGCAAAATGAAATATTTTGCATTGAAAAAAAATCTCAGCGTTTTTATGCTTAATTCAGTAGATGATTAGCTTCGTTATGCAGAAAAATGTGAATTTTATTTCAGTTAATTACAGTTAATTGTTCAAGTGTTGTTCAATTGTTCAATATATTTTTATTTTGAGTCATTTTTTTTGGGGTTAAATTATGAACAAATAACTGATGGAAACAACCCCTGTATCAGAGAGAAAAATCTTATAAGTTTTTGCAACCACACGCTAAGCTAAGGCTAACTCTAAGGATTCATACAAAAATCAATTTGAAAAGTGTATGAAAAAGGTTTTGGAAATTAAAGAGACTTGATAGTGTACTTAGTTGGCTTAGTTATGAAATGCAGATTACAATAAATAAAAAAGCCATTGTTTTAAAAATTGATTTTGCCGTCTTGAATTCGAATCATTTGTCAGATTCTATCGAATCTAGTGATATTTGGTTTTACTAAGTTTTGAGCTAAATAAATCATTTATAACTAATAAACAGACAACCCTCTTTGAAAAACAAAAACTGATTTGAAATCTATTTATTATTCTTTATTTGATAGAAGATTAATATATTACCTAGAATTTCTAGTTTCAAAGAAACAATACTTGAAAATAAATCCTGAAGTGTTAAAAGTACAACAGAAAAAATGTAACTATTTTGAAATCATTGAAGAACATTTATGAGCATTTGGTATCAAAGATTCAAATTTCATAAACATAACATAAACATCATAACAAAGATATCTTTGTTGTAGACTGCGGTTTTTTTGACTTATGCTTTGAAAAAATATTTGATTTATTTGGATTTAAAAATAATCCAAAATATCTTTTAATTCTCATATTTTACCATACTGTGATAAATAAGCTCAGTTTTCTCAGAAGATTGAATTACTCGCGGTCTTCGAAAAGTTTATCATTGAATCGAAATCTTCGAGTATCTTAGAAAAGTTCTAAAATGTTGATAAAAAGTTTCAAAAATCACTTTTGAATTTAAAAAACTAGAGCTAGCAGAAATAAACTAAATTGCATATTTGAATATGTCACCCTCAAATCAGTCAAATCAGCTCTTAAACCCCCTTCAAACGGAAAAATACGTTTGTTTGATTAGAGAGAACTTAAAAGTTCATTCATCTAAAAACGGAAAAACGTAAATTTTGTTGCCTTGTACTATCGAAAAGAAAAAAAATAAAAATAATCAATTTCATCCAAATATTTTGTTATTTTGTTTAAATACTTTACTCGAAACACAAATATGTATATTTTAAGTGAAGTACCATGCAATGTTGAACTATTTTAACAATTTTAAAAAATTTGCTAGGTGTCTTCTACCGACATAAACACGCCCTCATAAAAAAGCTCGTGAAAATTCTGAACAGTGTTACTAAATTTCATATGAGAATTTTATTAAAATTTTTGTCACGATTTTCGTAAATTCTCAATGGAATTTCAACATATCCAAGCTTTAAAGAATGTAATTCGAAATTTTCTGGATAAATTATGACCAGTTATCGAATAATGTTAATTTTGAAAGAACAACTTTAAATAATGATTTGGACCCCGTGATAGTATTTTTTTTAACTAACTTCTTAACTTTTGACATTATCACTTGAAAATTAGAATATTGGCATCATTTTAAAATTTTAAAATTTGAAACAAAAATTTAACTTCGATTCGTTTTTTTTAAATGATTGATAGTTTTTTTAATGAATTTAATGTGCGATACTTGAAAAAAATTTAAGCTACTTTTTGGATTTCTCATCTCTTTCTTCAAGGCTGTTATAAACTTGGGTTTCGGTAATATTTGTGTTTTTTTTTTCTTCAATTTAGAGGGGTAATTGAAGAAGAGAGATCAGAGTAGTCCATAAATTTAAAAACTTATGATATTCCTTTTACAAATATTTTGTAATGTTCAATTCTGTCTTGGAAATTCAAATTATTATTGTTCTGAATTTTGAATTTTGGATTGAATCCCTGATCTTGGAACCAAAACTGAATTTCGGTTTCCTTTTGTCAATTTTCCCGGTTTTGGGTCTAAATTCCCGGTTTTTCCCGGTTTTCCCGGTTCAATTTTCAATTCCCGGTTTTTTCCCGGTTTTCCCGGTTTTCCCGGTTCTGTGGCCACCCTGACTAGATTGAACCAAAACAAGTCCAAATTTAAATCTAAATCTGAAGTCTGAATTCTTAATTTGAATTCATAAGTTGGGTTCAACTATATGTTGTGAGCCTACCTGATTGAATAATTCTACTGAATCAAAGCAATAGAAAGATTCCCTTTAAAGCGGGCCACAGACTACACAACATTTGTACAAATGCGATAAAATTCGATGAAATTTTGTCGCTGCAAACACGATTTGCATAGTGCGCTCAAACGGTTTTAGTAAAATCGGTCGGGATCGAAATATTTTGTACAATCTATCCTCCCAGCCGGTGTGGAGATGGTTTGTTTTGTTGCCGTTGCAGTTTTCGCCAGCAATCGTTTGTGTTCGAGTGAAAAATGTTTGTATAGTGTGTGGGCGAGCATAGATCAAACCATCGTCGTGGAATCATCGAATTTGTACAGGCCATTTGTGTAGTCTATAGCCCGCTTAAGTCACGTCATACCATGTTTGAATTAAAGGAAACCTTTCGATTGCTTTGATTCAATAAATTGGTTTTCTTTTCTTAATTTGAAATTTGTATCACAGGAAGTTTACCCTCAAGTCTGAAACCAAAATTCGAATTGAAATCAAAATCTGTCCAAAAAATCTGAATCTGGAACCAGAATATGCAATCGGAGTCTAAAAGCTGGATAAAGAATCATAAATTGAATTCTGGATTCATTAATCAGGAAGCATTCTTGAAGCTGAATCTAAATCTGAAATTTGAATTTAAACACTAAATCGGAATTGACGGAATTATGATTTTTTTTCGGAATCTGGATCTGGAATACGAACTTGGAATGTGAATTCGGAACCTGAATACTTATTCTGAGATCTGATTTAAAATTCCTTATCTGAATTCTGAATTCGAATATCAAATCCAAAATTCTTGGTTTTTAAAACTTTCACGGGTAAAACTAATTTTAAAGTTAAAGTCTTCAACGAAGTTTAATTATTTTTTTCTTCTTTTCAGCCATTGTTCTTGAATTTTTATCTCTATTTTATTTATATTAACCCAAGCAACCAGAATTCCCTTGAAAAGGGTTCATAGAAGCTTTCCAGTTTTCGTTTCTGTCTGAAAAGAATGCCAATCATCCCAAAATTTAAGTTCTTAAGTAGACTTTTAAGTTCATTTCAATGGCTGAAGAGAATGCTATTCAGCCTCTTAGGGAACATTTTTAACCTTCAACGCGCTAAAAAAAATCCGGTTGACAGATCGCTCTGACAATTAGATAACGAAAGTTTTGAATCATTTAGTGTTTTTGGTTGAGCCACCAGATGTCTTCAAGGAAACTTGGAAGAACTGTCAATATGTAAACAAGGGAAAATAACAAAAACCTCTTCATTTTTGAAGGGGTCGTAAAATTATTTGAAAAGAGTTTCTAGAAAATCGATATTGAAGTTTCGTTACACATTTGTGATGCTGCCTAATGACATTTTTCGATTAAAGCTGTTTTGCTAATTGCTTAAAAATAGCTTGAAGTACTTAACTTTTTTACTATAGAAACATATTAATTTCTTTTATATCCTCAACGCAGGGGAATTAATCAATTATTTTAAGGGATAGCCAAATTCCGGAACCAAATAAAACACCTTGTTCGGTTGGATGATAGAATCAAAGAGGCTGTATTAATCCTACATTATACAAGTCTAGGTCCCTCAATCATCACCTTCTAAAACTCTGAGAGAATTTCCTCTCTTGTTCGAAAGGGGTTAAGCCCATGATGTCGAAAGCGTTCTACACGCTGAGAGCGGATACATCAACTTCTCCACCCTTTTAAGCGAAGACTTACTTAAATATTATAGTATAAATGTAACAACCAAACTTTAACTATTTAAATGATATTTGAATGCAACTTATTAAAACGTAACCAATAATTCAATCGATATTTTGATTCACTTATAATGTTCGTTGTTTAGCAGTAAATATAATCTTCTTTGCGTCTTCTCTTTGATCTTCGATCAGATCTTCTTATTCGAATTACCTTCAAAGCATTTAAATCCATGGTCGGTGCAGTATCATCTGGTTGATCTGTTTCCATGTAGATAAACGAATCAGCTGGATATCCATAAAAGTCAGAATCTGAATCGGACAAAAACTTAGCTGTTTCATCTACGCTGCGTCGCCTTTTGCCATTGCTAAATTCACGGTTTTGTAATAAATCATCATCTTCTTCTTCTTGGATTGTAAAATGTACCGATGTCCTTCGTTGAGAAGCTGGCATCAACTTCAGCTGGCGCCTATGGGCAGGGATGGAAACGAAAGGATTTTGATCCGACAAACGTTTTGTCGTCAAGTGTACAAGTCGCGATCTGTACAAACCGAGAGCAAAATCATATCCCCTCGATAGAAGATTTTTATTGGAACGATGATGGTTGAATACCGACAAACACATTTTGAGACTGTGTATAGCTCGGGGAGGAGAGCTACCCTTTTTGCTAGCGAACTTTAACCAATCGCAACGTACGCTTGGCTCGCTGAGAGTGAGTGTCTCACATACACAGATCCATGCGGATCCGAATCAGATGGCGCAAACGAAGCTACAACATATGACAGACGGCGTGGATGGAAGTTCAACTGTCGGCCGGCACATGTTGAAGAATTTTTTTGGCTTAGTGCACGGACATGGCAGTTTTAACTGATTTATTCAAAATTTATTACTTTGTTTTAGATTACCGTAGCGCTTATATTAATAATTCGCTTGGATTGGTATTAATATGATTTTCGTTATTCGTTGCTTATGTTTTTTTAGTAGTCACAGGCTCGCAAGGCCCGCAGCTAACCCCACTATCTCGCAGGAGGACCGTCGTGATGTTGCTGTTTTGGGTCCCGAACACCACCAGGACGTTGTTGCACTCCGCACGCCGCCCCTAACATGGAGAACAGACGCGTACGAAACCCCCTAATTATGATTTTTTTTAAACTTTTGTATTGAAAGCTCCAAAAAGAAGCTGATAAAACTGGAATAAAATCAAATTGGTTAAAATGAGGTGCTTGGGAATAAGAAAAAATCCGGAAAATTTCTGGAATTTCAAGGTTTTTCCAGGAAGCTGGAAATTTCCACAAATCACCGGGAAAGTGTTCTTTTTTTATGTTAATTTTATTGATATTTAATGATATTTCATTAAATCTTTGAACAGGTATCAGCACCAGTTCGCTACATATGAACATAAAGATAAAGTTTTGCTCATTTTGTTGTAAACTGTTAACAGTTTGAAAACTCAATCAAACTTTTCTGATTTAAATTAGGATGATTTTATGATTCCGTGATACGAAGTGATATCACACGTCTAAACTTGAAGAACATATTCGTTTTTTCTAAACGCAGTTTGTGTTTGATATTTCTAATTTTTCTTTATTAAAACCTTGATTTGATACCTCAAATATACCTTTATTACTATACTATTTTTTTTTAAATATCAAGTCTGTTTAGATTTTATAAACCATTTTCATGAAACTCCTATATTTATAAAAATTTACCGCCAAACTTCACAAATTTTTATTGAGACGTGGAACCTTTATCAATTAAATAACATACTTATGATTTTATTTTTTGTTAAATGTTTTGTGTTCTTTGTTTATTGTATACTAGCACACCTGATGAGCTTTGCTACACCTTTTTAAAATAATTTAACTTTTCTTAAAAATAGTTTGAATTTGAAAAAATTTCATCTTTTTACAACATCATCAATAAGAAGCACTCTTTTGAAAATGAAAACTGCTGCTTACTTTTGGAATGTTAATACGAATACGAATTAAAATCTTAAATTTTATATTGCTCATTATATTCTGAACTTGGATTGTTTTTTTTTACTAATAAACGAATGTGTGAAATTTTTGCAAAAAACTGTTTGATTTTGATATTTCCAGTATGACATCTTTTAAATTTTCATTTTGAATTTCTTACGATCAAGACACATCTTCTTCTGAAACGAATTACTTTTGATGTAGGATTTTAATTTTTGATCCACCATAATTTTAAATCAATTAATATTCAATCAACAATTCAACAATCAAGTCTACATGTATATTTCTGATTTTTTCTTTGTGCATTCACTAAGACTTCGGGATTTTCAAGACTCTCTGATATATGATTTTCAAGAAAAGTCCAATGTGGACCTATGTTCACAATTAGAAAAAAAAATTTATAAATAAGCTGAAATTGCCAAAAAAAAAGTCGCTTATTCTGTTTTATGTTCAATAAAAGGTTAAATTTTGATTCAAATTTAAACATTTGAATTCCAATGACATTCAAAAGTTCATATTGCAAGTGAATATTCGAGTATGAGAGTATTTCTTAGAAAATTGGTAATAAAGTTCGAAAAAATAAATAATCTAGTCCTGCAAAAATCAAAATTATCAAATAAAACATTTTATTAGCCATTTTTTGTTCAAATACAAACGCATCAATTTCGTAGAAACCTTTAAATTATTATTCATTTCTTCTAAATATGAATTTTTCATTCATTATTCTGGCATAAGGGATTCAAAATCTTGTCAGATTATAAATTATACAGTTAAGTTGAGTTTTTTTTTCAAATTGATTTCAATTCCCAATAAAAAAAAAAGAATACAATTTTAACTGCTTGATTGGTTTCTATTACTCTTTTTTCGGGAATATCTCCGTTTATTTCACAACACTCAATCGAAATTACCTTTAACTGATAAAACCCAAAAATCAGCTCAAACCTATTCAGATGTGTTATTATATAGAATTAAAATGAGATACACAACGCAACCAAATTCACGTTTCTTCGAAGTGTAAAGAATAATTTAAAAGCACTGAATGGACAATTTTTTTACTTGATCTATAACTTGAAATTCAAGGTTCAACACTTGAAAAAAAAACAAGTAAAATCATTTGAATATCATTTGCACTTTTTGTTAAAACTGTAGAATGATGCGAAGAAGCTGAAATTTAAGGTTTCAAATGAATTATAATCTTTCCTTCAGACCACAGGCAATTTTGACTTCTGAGAAAAAAGTTGCAAAGGGTCCCTCTTGCATGATTTTTCATAGTTGTTGTTCAACCACGCTACTTTTAAGACATGAATAAAAAAAATCATAGTCCTTTACTTGTTCTGCAAATTGAAAAGCTATGCAGAATTTAAATGCTATTTTAAATTAAGTACATCTTCTAAGTTTGAATTTATTTTAAAAGAATGTTGTTTCATTAGTGATTATTAATTGATTTTATCAATATCCTACTCATGGTTCGGATTCAGGATGCAAAATTCTTCCAATATCAGGTTTTTAACATAGGCTCCGATAATTGTGTTCCCATGTGTTATTTAAATGGAACAAAATTTAACACACTTACATAAAAATCAAGCATCGAAGTGTTAAATTAAAAACTGCAGTTTTAAAGATTTAAAAAAAAACAACAGTTTTTTACAATTACTAAAAATACATATGGAATAAGCAGGGTTGAAAAGAAGCACTTTTCCACACTGATTTTAACTAAATATTACTAATTATAAAAATGCCTCTGAAATATTTGAACAGAATGATGGAACTAAAATCCTGCATCTGAGCCAACTTAAATATGTAGTTCAGATATTGAAATCTCAATGATTTTTTCAAATAGTTATTTCGTTTTTTTTTTTTTAAATTTATGCTACAAGTTGCGAAAAGTAGATTTTTCAGCACAAGTCGAGGATTTATCGAACGAGACTTACCGTGTGATGGATGAAAAATTCGATATTTGCATCAAACAGAAAGGAAATGACTGCAAATGGAAAAAAACAGTGCCGAAAAGTAGCACACCGGTTCCGAACTCTTTTAGATACGGCCGTTTCAACACAGAATATAAAAAAGCACATTATTTATGAAGTCTATAAATTCTAAACATCATTTTTTTTACCTATTTTAATTTTTTTCGGAATTTCTTTAATTTTTGTGGATTTTTTTTAAAGATTTTTACTGCTTGCAACAGTTTTCGCCCTGTTTTCCACCCCCAACCCTTCGCTCCTCTCCCCATCACCCCTCCACAATTTTTCCATTTCGTGAAAATAAATGAACTGCAAACCGTAATATGCAAAAAAAAGCTCAAACACATCCACCTAACGAACAACCAAGCAACACACAGCAAGAGCTACTCTCTTAATCTTCCCAAAAAAACAATCGTAACGCTATGATTCCCAAAAAATCGCATGTTGTACATATCCCGATCTTTTCTAAGTCAGGATCTGTACGTTAGGAGATTCGCAATTTGTTGCAACCACTCACAACAATCCGTATATACGATATAGAGTTGTTTTTGACATTTCTTACGCACACTTGCTGAGCGTGTACAGATGAGACGGGACAATTAACCTCAAAAACTCTTGGTACAAAAAACGAACAGCCGGTCGACACACATGATCGTTTTTGAGGTTAATTGTCCCAAAACTGAAAAGGCTTGGTGAAACAACCAGCATATTATCACGAACACTACCAGCGGCAAATAGGACTATTGGAAGGCATAGCGAGTGCGCTCATCAAGGACTTTCTTTTTATCTTGCTTTTTTAAGATTGTGGTAACTCGCCACTCTCGGAGATCTCCCCACATAACAGGGACAGAGCAGAGAGCATCGCTTGCTAGGAGCGATTTAAATTTGTTCTAGGGTTGGTCGCTCCCTGCTCAAAAGTCGCTAGAAGAGATTTTTTTCCATCCCTGCCTATGGGCCAGAACAATCCTTCCGCCTACCATCACCTGAAAATCCTCTTGCTAGTTTTCAAAAATCACCTTTTCAATATAAAAAACCAGCTAACAATTAGATTTCCTATCTAGCACATCAACAGCAAACAACAACAAAAACTCAGCATTCAGCAACAACTGCAGCAGCAACAAACTCAGCAGCATCCAATCCTACGGATTACCGCAGTACAGCTAGTAACATCAAAAAGTCGCAAGAATTTCTTAAACAGCTGTTCAGCAGTTCAGCAACTCCACGAAATTTTTTCAACAGTGTTGGTGTGTTCCGTTTCCTTCTCAAATCTATTATAGATGAGTCGATGAGTTGAACACGAAAAACACGCTACTCTTTGTCAAACTTCTTCTTCTTCAATGCTTAAACTCTTTTGTTGAAAATAACGTGGTAACTGCATAACCAAAAAAAAAACGTGGTCAACACTGATGATAAAGGATAAAAATCACTAATCTTTTAAAAGCGAAATCCGATTCTCATTGAGTTCTTCAATTATTGTTTATATCATTAAACTTAAGCATTTCTTCAAAAACTTCGTTTTTCCAAATGAATATTCACCACGTGCTGGAGAGACCACACTTATGGAGTCAATCCAATTTTTGATAAATTTCGGCAAATTTGGGTTTTCTTTAACTCACGCTTAATCCTTGTAAATATCTTTTTTTAAAACAAAAAAATTACTGCCAGGCAAAATGTAAAATAAAACTTTAAAGTTCCGCTTAATCCTCGTCGCCACTTTTTATATCCTCAACGCAGGGGAATTAATCAATTATTTTAAGGGATAGCCAAATTCCGGAACCAAATGAAACACCTTGTTCGGTTGGATGATAGAATCAAAGAGGCTGTCTGTATTAATCCTACATTATACAAGTCTAGGTCCCTCAATACTCTGAGAGAATTTTCTCTCTTGTTCGAAAGGGGTTAAGCCCATGATGTCGAAAGCGTTCTACACGCTGAGAGCGGATACATCAATTTCAAACTCAATAGAGTATTTCCTGAGACAGATTGTGGTAGGGTAGCTTTTTGTTTTTGTTTTGAAAAATGTAAACACCAACTGGTCGCCATTTTGATCTTCGATGATAAGCACTGTTCAATGCATTCTTTTAAAAACTTCTTTCATTAAAAGCATCAACATACCTTCATGCCTTAACTTGTTATGAATTTACAATAAATTAAATAAAGAATTCATATTCTCCTCATCAAGGTGCGCTTGCAAAACGACTACAATTGCATTGCCAATTTTATTTTGTTATTATCTGGCCATTGAACATGCGTAATGTTGTTGTTATGTTTACCCTACCACGATATGCCGAGAAAATGTAAACATGAGAAATCAGCTGTTCGTCTGACAAGTGGGGAAATGCCTTATGGTTGGTTCATCTGACTTGTCCAAAATTGTTAGTTAGCTCCGTTAGAAAAAGAATGCCGGTAAAATGAACCATATACTTCGACAAAGTTAACCAGTTAACATGTTATTATGTTTTGTACTTAACCATCCCAAGTAACCATTAGCACTAAAGCTCTGCATATTTATGGCTTTAAATTAGCATTCATGTGCCATCTTCACTATGCGGCATCAAATTAGAATTATACCGCTATTTTAAGATGATTTAAGATTTTAGATTGAATTGCAACAAAGCTCTGAATCAGAATAACTAATGCCCCATTTTCTAAGCTTAAAAAAGTCATCATAAAAACTTGCTTTAATGCTTTTAAGCACTATGTAGGCACTACAGTGGCAGTGGGCCAAAGCACATTAGCATTAATTGGTCTGATTTAATGTACCTAAATTTAGGGCACCAATTGCTAGAAATTTGTTTCAAAGACCTCACGCGGACCTAATAGGTCCACAAGCAAGAGCCACTGAAAAATGTCCTAGCCATGAATGTCATGAGTTCAATTCCAGGTCATCTTCAGCAGAAAAAATTTAAAAAAAACCATGTAGTAAATACAATCCGAGAGATCCCCTTATCGAATATTATTAAAGTTATGGAAAATCAAAGTCAAAATGACAGAGCGTGAGCTTCCAATTTCTATACAATTATGAACGGTACTGTAGTTTCAGATGCCGCACGGGCTTACGAACGGAGTTATAGTGACTTTTTTTTACTTCTAGTTCCCCTAAATTTTTTAAACAAACTCATTTGGACTTGAAATTTTTGAACAAGCATGGACCTATCTTGTGTAATTTTTTTTCTGAGGAATCGAATGAAGGCTGTTTGAGCCACCGCACGCTTCGAAAAATGGAATTATGGCTGTTTTTACCCGCAATTCCGCTATATTTTTCAATTATTTAAGAAAACAGCATGTTCGGACTTCCAAATTTTGAACCAAATGGGACGTATCTTGTGTGATTTTTTCCGAGGAATCCAACGAAGCCTATTCGAGCCAACGCACGCATTGGAAACAGTAGTTATGATGTCTGATTTACCCTCAATTTCCCGACATGTTTCAATTATTTCAGAAAAATTATGATAAAACAGCTCCAGTTTGCAACCCGTGCGGTGACTCAAATGAGCTTCGTTCTATTCCTCGGAAAAAAATCACACATGATGCGTACCATTTTGTTCAATGCGTTCTAGTCCGAACAAGCTTTTTTTCTGAAATAATTGAACAATGTAGAGGAATTGAGAGTAAAAACAACCATAACTCCATTTCATTCATTGGATTCCTCGGAAAAAATTGCATAAGATATGTCTAATTTAGTTCAAAATTTTCAAGTCGCAAATACCTGTAGGATATTTTGCCTTGAAGTATGCATGTATTCGAAAAAAATGTTTTTCTCATAAAATAAACTATCTTGAGTAAGAACAAATATAGTAGGTACCTAAAACATTACATTACATTTGTTTTATTACTATATTTGGTAAGATGCAACAGAATGCAAAGCAAAGTGAGGTGTTGTTTTTTTTCTTGGTGCTACATGTGGCCCGCGACCATCATTTGAAGACATTGATTAAGAAGCCATTGAAATTGAAAAGTGTCTTGCAAATCAACCTTTTCATTTTCAGAAGTTAGCCTAGCTCTCCCAATATAATATTTCGTATTTAAGTATTTTATCTACTAACTTAATTCCTTGAAAACTTAAGGCACAGATAAAATCTTAGATTGATTATAAAAAAATGGATCTCAAATTTATTTCAGAAGTTTAACTTTGAAATTCAAAACTAATTTTATAACAACATCAAATGTTCCTTCAAGCTTTGATTTAGTTTTCTATTCATAACGAATTCCAATAAATATTTCAGATTAAAATGGATCCTCACAACCCGTTCTTTCACCTTGGACCCCCAACGGGCTCGGTACATGGCGCCCATCATCCCGAGCAGACGCCGAGCCCTCCGCAGAGTGTCCCGGGACGTCGAACTCCCCTCGGGACCGTAGGACTGGGAGGATTCTACGCACAGCCCCATGCTGCCGGTTCTTCTACCCTGACGGATGAAAACCGTCCCTCCGGCAGTGTTGAAAGGTTGATATTTTTACGATCCTATCTTTGAGAACCACTGTATTAAAGATTTACCTTTAGACATTTCAGCCCTCCACCACACCTTCATCCCCCGGGCAGCTCAACGGCTGGCGGACCCGGTCCAGTTGGGAAGCAGAAAAACCGCCAAGCCAAAACCGTACGGCTCAACATCAACGCCCGGGAACGCCGAAGAATGCACGATTTGAACGATGCCTTGGATGAGCTGCGGAGTGTGATCCCATATGCCCATTCGCCATCCGTCCGGAAGTTGTCCAAAATAGCAACGCTGTTGCTGGCCAAGAACTACATCCTGATGCAGGCCAACGCCTTAGATGAACTGCGAAGACTGCTGGCCTACATCCAGAGTGCAGCTGGAGCCGGAGCTCCGACCGTTGATTTCAGAACTATGCCTTCGGCCATCAAACTTCAGCAGCTGTTACAGAATCCCCACTCGGAGTTGCAGCAAGTGGTTCAACAACAGCAACAACAACAGCAGCAGCAGCCGCCGATTCCCCAACAATCTGCTCCCCCGCCAGCGAATCCAAACCCTTAAATCCGAGAAATGACCCTACTAAAAATAATTATTTAAAAATAACGAATTATGGATTTGAAACGTTCCTTCTATACTTAAAAGGAGCCAAACATGTGCTAGTCATATAATTAGTATTGTATTGTAGATTATGAAGCATTTTATTTTTTAGCATATAAGCGAGTCAGTGATAGAGGTTCAATAGAAGAACGTTTGGAAAAGAGTCTAGTCATTATGGTTTTCTTTTTGTCTGTGAATCAGTAGAGCAACTAGCTGCCAAAATATTTTTTTCTCATTTAAGGATTCATTCTGAAGAATAAAGCAATCAATGGTTTGAATATTTAAAAAGCTTCCATAAGAAATCATTTCACTATAACCGAAGTTTCCCTTTTAACTTCTAACATTTTTATTATTTTTGTCATTTTTGTCATTTTTGTCATTTTTGTCATTTTTGTCATTTTTGTCATTTTTGTCATTTTTGTCATTTTTGTCATTTTTGTCATTTTTGTCATTTTTGTCATTTTTGTCATTTTTGTCATTTTTGTCATTTTTGTCATTTTTGTCATTTTTGTCATTTTTGTCATTTTTGTCATTTTTGTCATTTTTGTCATTTTTGTCATTTTTGTCATTTTTGTCATTTTTGTCATTTTTGTCATTTTTGTCATTTTTGTCATTTTTGTCATTTTTGTCATTTTTGTCATTTTTGTCATTTTTGTCATTTTTGTCATTTTTGTCATTTTTGTCATTTTTGTCATTTTTGTCATTTTTGCCATTTTTGCCATTTTTGTCATTTTTGTCATTTTTGTCATTTTTTTCATTTTTGTCATTTTTGTCATTTTTGTCATTTTTGTCATTTTTGTCATTTTTGTCATTTTTGTCATTTTTGTCATTTTTGTCATTTTTGTCATTTTTGTCATTTTTGTCATTTTTGTCATTTTTGTCATTTTTGTCATTTTTGTCATTTTTGTCATTTTTGTCATTTTTGTCATTTTTGTCATTTTTGTCATTTTTGTCATTTTTGTCATTTTTGTCATTTTTGTCATTTTTGTCATTTTTGTCATTTTTGTCATTTTTGTCATTTTTGTCATTTTTGTCATTTTTGTCATTTTTGTCATTTTTGTCATTTTTGTCATTTTTGTCATTTTTGTCATTTTTGTCATTTTTGTCATTTTTGTCATTTTTGTCATTTTTGTCATTTTTGTCATTTTTGTCATTTTTGTCATTTTTGTCATTTTTGTCATTTTTGTCATTTTTGTCATTTTTGTCATTTTTGTCATTTTTGTCATTTTTGTCATTTTTGTCAGTTTTGTCATTTTTGTCATTTTTGTCATTTTTGTCATTTTTTTCATTTTTGTCATTTCTGTAATTTTTGTCATTTTTGTCATTTTTGTCATTTTTGTCATTTTTGTCATTTTTGTCATTTTTGTCATTTTTGTCATTTTTGTCATTTTTGTCATTTTTGTCATTTTTGTCATTTTTGTCATTTTTGTCATTTTTGTCATTTTTGTCATTTTTGTCATTTTTGTCATTTTTGTCATTTTTGTCATTTTTGTCATTTTTGTCATTTTTGTCATTTTTGTCATTTTTGTCATTTTTGTCATTTTTGTCATTTTTGTCATTTTTGTCATTTTTGTCATTTTTGTCATTTTTGTCATTTTTGTCATTTTTGTCATTTTTTGTCATTTTTGTCATTTTTGTCATTTTTGTCATTTTTGTCATTTTTGTCATTTTTGTCATTTTTGTCGATTTTGTCATTTTTTTCATTTTTGTCATTTTTGTCATTTTTGTCATTTTTGTTATTTTTGTCATTTTTGTCATTTTTGTCATTTTTTGTCATTTTTGTCATTTTTGTCATTTTTGTCATTTTTGTCTTTTTCGGTCATTTTTGTCATTTTTGTCATTTTTGTCATTTTTGTCATTTTTGTCATTTTTGTCATTTTTGTCATTTTTGTCATTTTTGTCATTTTTGTCATTTTTGTCATTTTTGTCATTTTTGTCATTTTTGTCATTTTTGTCATTTTTGTCATTTTTGTCATTTTTGTCATTTTTGTCATTTTTGTCATTTTTGTCATTTTTTGTCATTTTTGTCATTTTTGTCATTTTTGTCATTTTTGTCATTTTTGTCATTTTTGTCATTTTTTTCATTTTTTTCATTTTTGTCATTTTTGTCATTTTTGTCATTTTTGTCATTTTTGTCATTTTTGTCATTTTTGTCATTTTTGTCATTTTTGTCATTTTTGTCATTTTTGTCATTTTTGTCATTTTTGTCATTTTTGTCATTTTTGTCATTTTTGTCATTTTTGTCATTTTTGTCATTTTTGTCATTTTTGTCATTTTTGTCATTTTTGTCATTTTTGTCATTTTTGTCATTTTTGTCATTTTTGTCATTTTTGTCATTTTTGTCATTTTTGTCATTTTTGTCATTTTTGTCATTTTTGTCATTTTTGTCATTTTTGTCATTTTTGTCATTTTTGTCATTTTTGTCATTTTTTTCATTATTGTCATTTTTGTCATTTTTGTCATTTTTGTCATTTTTGTCATTTTTGTCATTTTTGTCATTTTTGTCATTTTTGTCATTTTTGTCATTTTTGTCATTTTTGTCATTTTTGTCATTTTTGTCATTTTTGTCATTTTTGTCATTTTTGTCATTTTTGTCATTTTTGTCATTTTTGTCATTTTTGTCATTTTTGTCATTTTTGTCATTTTTGTCATTTTTGTCATTTTTGTCATTTTTGTCATTTTTGTCATTTTTGTCATTTTTGTCATTTTTGTCATTTTTGTCATTTTTGTCATTTTTGTCATTTTTGTCATTTTTGTCATTTTTGTCATTTTTGTCATTTTTGTCATTTTTGTCATTTTTGTCGATTTTGTCATTTTTTTCATTTTTGTCATTTTTGTCATTTTTGTCATTTTTGTCATTTTTGTCATTTTTGTCATTTTTGTCATTTTTGTCATTTTTGTCATTTTTGTCATTTTTGTCATTTTTGTCATTTTTGTCATTTTTTGTCATTTTTGTCATTTTTGTCATTTTTGTCTTTTTCGGTCATTTTTGTCATTTTTGTCATTTTTGTCATTTTTGTCATTTTTGTCATTTTTGTCATTTTTGTCATTTTTGTCATTTTTGTCATTTTTGTCATTTTTGTCATTTTTGTCATTTTTGTCATTTTTGTCATTTTTGTCATTTTTGTCATTTTTGTCATTTTTGTCATTTTTGTCATTTTTGTCATTTTTGTCATTTTTGTCATTTTTGTCATTTTTGTCATTTTTGTCATTTTTGTCATTTTTGTCATTTTTGTCATTTTTGTCATTTTTGTCATTTTTGTCATTTTTGTCATTTTTGTCATTTTTGTCATTTTTGTCATTTTTGTCATTTTTGTCATTTTTGTCATTTTTGTCATTTTTGTCATTTTTGTCATTTTTGTCATTTTTGTCATTTTTGTCATTTTTGTCATTTTTGTCATTATTGTCATTTTTGTCATTTTTGTCATTATTGTCATTTTTGTCATTTTTGTCATTTTTGTCATTTTTGTCATTTTTGTCATTTTTGTCATTTTTGTCATTTTTGTCATTTTTGTCATTTTTGTCATTTTTGTCATTTTTGTCATTTTTTTCATTTTTTTCATTTTTGTCATTTTTGTCATTTTTGTCATTTTTGTCATTTTTGTCATTTTTGTCATTTTTGTCATTTTTGTCATTTTTGTCATTTTTGTCATTTTTGTCATTTTTGTCATTTTTGTCATTTTTGTCATTTTTGTCATTTTTGTCATTTTTGTCATTTTTGTCATTTTTGTCATTTTTGTCATTTTTGTCATTTTTGTCATTTTTGTCATTTTTGTCATTTTTGTCATTTTTGTCATTTTTGTCATTTTTGTCATTTTTGTCATTTTTGTCATTTTTGTCATTTTTGTCATTTTTGTCATTTTTGTCGATTTTGTCATTTTTTTCATTTTTGTCATTTTTGTCATTTTTGTCATTTTTGTCATTTTTGTCATTTTTGTCATTTTTGTCATTTTTGTCATTTTTGTCATTTTTTGTCATTTTTGTCATTTTTGTCATTTTTGTCTTTTTCGGTCATTTTTGTCATTTTTGTCATTTTCGTCATTTTTGTCATTTTTGTCATTTTTGTCATTTTTGTCATTTTTGTCATTTTTGTCATTTTTGTCATTTTTGTCATTTTTGTCATTTTTGTCATTTTTGTCATTTTTGTCATTTTTGTCATTTTTGTCATTTTTGTCATTTTTGTCATTTTTGTCATTTTTGTCATTTTTGTCATTTTTGTCATTTTTGTCATTTTTGTCATTTTTGTCATTTTTGTCATTTTTGTCATTTTTGTCATTTTTGTCATTTTTGTCATTTTTGTCATTTTTGTCATTTTTGTCATTTTTGTCATTTTTGTCATTTTTGTCATTTTTGTCATTTTTGTCATTTTTGTCATTTTTGTCATTTTTGTCATTTTTGTCATTTTTGTCATTTTTGTCATTTTTGTCATTTTTGTCATTTTTGCCATTTTTGTCATTTTTGTCATTTTTTTCATTTTTTTCATTTTTGTCATTTTTGTCATTTTTGTCATCTGATTCGCCGCATTCAGTATGTCAGGTTTAAGCATTTTTGGTTATTCTAATACATATATTTCCATAAAATGTGGTTCGCGCATTAATTCGCATTCGCCGGTTCGCATCGCATCGCGTGCACTATGTCATCGGCCTTATTGGCGTTATGCTTAGCATGCCATAAATGCTATAAAGAGTATGGGCGATGTTATTCACCAAACGTCAATTTTAAATGCGAAAGGCCTTTTTTGTTGTTTTTGTTTCTCTCTTTTCTCGCGCTCACAGAAAGAAGAACATGCTCTCATTACTCACACATTTGTATGCCCTCGTAGAACAAACGTGTACTGTTGTAAAGTTGAATGAAAGAGGTAAAGCAACCGAGAAAATTGAATGGAATTGAGTAGATTTGCACAAACACTGCTAAAGAACTCTCACTGAGTTAAGAAATGATAAGGTAAATGGGTCATCTTCTGGGTACGGTTTAAGCATTAAATATTTTAATGATTGTTCTGTATTTGTACAATAAAATTACTTCAACATTCAATTTCGTAGTAAATTTTAAGGTTTCAAAAATTGTTCAAACAGCAAAAGTTAAAATTGGTGCATCTACCATTTGGTTTGATTGGATTAGTGAAGCTGATTTGAAAATCTCGACTCCACGTTGAAAATGTCGCATATCAACTTTGAATTATTTAATACCTTTCATTAGTTTGATCGATTATTTGTAATGAAATGTTAATTTTTCTTCGACTTTCAGTTAAATTGTAAATTTAAATTTGATTAATATGAATGGTTTCGACCATTTGAACAACGAGGGTAAGAAATATGAAAAAAAAACCTTTCCAGAGATGGACGCCATCGGTGTGTGCGTGTGTTTCAGGCGTTTCAAGGGAATGATTACCTGCGATTTCATGCGACGTTATTCGTTTTCGTCGATAGAAAAGCCGTAGTAGCCCGATGGCCAGATGAGAGTAAAATCGGTCTCAAATATCGTATCGTTTCGTTGTTCGGTTGCCTTTTTTCATTCAAATAGTAACGTGAATTATCGCAAAGCTTTTCGAGCTGCTGCTCTCGATATTGGTGCGCTTGCAATATTTTTCCTCTTGATGTATGGAAGAGAGTGCTATGTGCGCGTTATATATGTCAGTGCCTAGCCTACTCGGACTTGAATTTATTTTTTTATGGAACGACTACGACGACGAAGGGGTGCACAAAATTTAATCGGTAAGAAACGGATAGTTTCGATTAGCGCGTTTTTTTCGGCCGATGCGTCGCGGGTGTCATCTCTAGCAGCAGCATATCAGCAAACGGAAGTGTCGCCGGATTCCGCCTACGGGAGTCCTGGTGCCGACGCGACGACGAGGATCGTTTGGGAGTTTTCCGTGGATTTTCGTACGTTCGTGTGCGACGACGACGACCCTCACTGACGTTGGCGATTACGATTGGTTTTTTGCTTCTCGGTAGTGAATGATGAATTTCCACGGCTACGGAAAACGGGGAAAATCGGTGTCGGGCCTCTCCATAGGGTTGAATTTGCCGGAATTGCAAGTGATCCTCTTAGGCCGCTGATCTGGTGCGATAAAAAGTGATGTCAATGGGGGAATTACGATACAAGGATGAAAAATGTGTTCACTGAGAAGCCATTAATTCGGATGTGTATGAGCGAAGAATATCTGAAGGAAAAGTTTCGTAAGGGGCATACTTAAAAATTCGATCGATTTCGAATCGAAATAACAAGAGTTCAGTAACTATGGATCAAAGGCAGCTAAAATTGTTGGAAGAACTGGCTTTAAGACTTGAAGGAGATTGCTAATCAGCAATTAAGTAGGTATGATGACCACAATCTGAAGCGAATTCATTGTATGATTGATAGAATTTTCTTTATTTTTAATTTCAGGTTTAACCATTTATATGATGCCCTTACCGTGAGTATGAATGTATTAAAATTGGAGCCTTAGTAACAATTATGCACTTGATACATTAAGGACCGGGAAGAAATCTAAGCCGACAAACACTGAATTTTAAAATACCTGCTTTATTTCGAATATCACTAAACAAAATTCTTCAAATTTAGTTTCTTTGAGTTACCTAAAGTGTTGGATTCAATTTCGTAGGAATAAAGTTTAATAATTAAATTTATAATACAGACCCCGTTCGATTTTGGCAACACGCCCGTACATTTTGTGTTGCCAAAATCGAATGTTGCCAAAATCGAACGGTTTTTTTCTTAACTTTTTTTCAGTTATTTTTAATAAATAACTGTTATTATAATCAAACACTTTATTTTTGGTTAATTTTCGACCATTTGTAATCATTTTTTAATTTTTTTTCATCATGTTTTTAAAGCATTTTCCACTTTTCTTGTTTTGTTTATAATGTTTGTTTTAATTTGTCATATTTGCTGTTTTTGTCGTTCTTCATCATTTTTTATGTTGTTTTTTGTCATTTTCAGTCTTTAGTTTGAATTAGTTTTTTAACTTTTTGAATTTTTCATCTTTTAGTCCTTTTTGAGTACTTTCTAATTTTTTTAAAAAACTTTTGTTTTTATTGTTGCATTTCATCACCATTTCAGAAAATAAAAACGTATTTATGGTGTTTGCCTAAAACAAATTGGTCCTATTATAACGAAAACTTAAAGGTAATATTGATTCTAAAAACCGTTCGATTTTGGCTCATGTGCCAAAATCGGATGTTGCCAAAATCGAATGTTGCCAAAATCGAATGTGACCAAAAACGAACGGGGTCTGTATTTGAATCAGGGCCGTAGGAAGAACCGGCTCATGGGGGGGGTTTTGATGACAATTTTTTTCCCATAACATTTTTACTTGAACAATGTACACAAGTGAAAAAATGTATATGTTCTAAGTACAAAGTAATCAAGTAAAAGTTGTTTTGCATTCAAAGTTACTTATTTTATAAATAAGTCCTAGGAGATGGCAATTTTTTTTAAGATGCTTTAAAAAATGTGGGGATTTGTGATATAGTTCAGTTGGTAAATCAGTTGTCTTCAGTGGTGATGTCCGTGAGTTTGAGCCCAAGAGTAAACATCGAACACAGTTGTTCCAGATAGTTTGTCAATTATTGGTGTGCCAACTGCATCGTTGAGAAAAGTCGAGAATTGAACAATGACGTGGAAACGACTATAATCGAAACATAAAAAAAGGATTTCGAACGCTTTATATAGAAAAAAAATCTGTTTTACTCACTGACATTACGAAGCTATTCTTTTGGACCAGAAGCATAACTATTTTAAGCATGGGGGAAAATGTATCAAATATTCAGAAATAAAAGTAAAAAATAAGGTTTACTGTTCAAATAAGTTTTATTCTCTACTCTTGTAAACCGAATAAAGTTTAAGATTTTAGATAGAACGTTTGATTTTGAAGAATCTGCAATATATGTAAGAAAATGTTAAATGAAAATTCCAGCTTAAGTTTTACTTGAAGTAAAACAAGTTAAAAGATTATCATTCATTATTTTATATTCCATAATTTTAATCATGTGATTAATGTTTTCAAAATTTTAATCTAGATTATTCAAAAAACAAATTCTTTGAAATGAATCCAGATCTTTTTTTTTTATAAGTGATTTTCACCAGGTTTGTGTTTCTAAACTGACTTTGATTGAATTCAAATTTTTTATTTTGAATCAAGAATCAAAGTTATGGAACTGCGATCTCCTTGAATCCTTAATTTAATTTAATAATTGATATTTTAAAATTGAATATAAAACTTAAATTTGACCTAAACCCGAATACAAAGCTTGGATATTAGTTCCAAGTCTTAATTCTGCATTTTGAACTCAAATTTAGAACCTTGATCTAAATTCCAGAAAAGAAATTTTTTAAATTTGAAACCAAAAAGCGATATTTGTATCAGAACCCTAACCAGAAATATTTTATTTGATTCTGAATATATGATTCTGAATAATGATGATCCAACTTGGAAATCAAGAACAATAAACTGGATACTTATTAGATATTTTTCCGGAAGTATCTGGTTTGGGCACATCCGGGCAAATTTGTCCTAAGACTTTGTGAAATGAGGGCATATTGTTTTAAAATTTCCCCAAAATGCGGCCAAAAAAAACACGTGGCAAATTGTTTTTATTTAATCGAAACATATCATCCGATTCAGAATCCGATTTAAGGTTGCCAAAAAATCGTTTATGTTCATATTGACAAAATTGGTTTAAAAAACACTATTTTGACGCAAAATACATAATTCTAATAACTCAACTGAAATTTTCGTTTGATTCTGCAAATAGAGTGAGAAAATCTGGTCCAAATCCGGAGAATCTGGTAAGCTTAGTCTAACTTCATTGGGATTTTTTTGAAATACTGTTGTGAAATTGTGGTCTTGGAATGAGACTTTGAGGTTTTGGAATCGAGATTGTTGCACTATTGCTACTATTGAATGATTTTAGTTGTTCATCAAAATTTGATTAGAAATTTCAAATTTTATGTTTAGCAAAAAATTTCACTTGGTATTTTTGGACCTTCATGGGGGGGGTTTAACCCCCAAAACCCCCCCCGTTCCTACGGCCATGATTTGAATTATACTTTAATAGTAGCTTATTCGCGCTAGCGAATTAAAAAAAAATTCTCGTGTTTATCCGCATAAGATAGCATAAGATCCTTGAACATGATTTAAAATTTGAAACTTACTTTTTTTTTAAGTTTATACATGATAATTGAACAATTCCTCCCAACTTTTAACTAAGAGTTCCAGATTTCCAGAGTATTCCAATAAAATTTCCATCCGGAAGTCCAGATTTGGTTTTTTTTTCTTTCAAAATTTGACCTAAATATAGTTTTTATAATTTTATTTTAAATTGCCTGGAAAAAGAACCATGAGGATTCGTAAACCCTTTACAGTAGGAACAATTCTTTTAAATCTTACCTCAATCATTCGATGAAAAACCCTACTTTTTCAAAGGTATGCTGAATAAAAAGTTTTGGATAGCAAAAACTATCTGAACTTAGCCATGTCCGTATTCCTTTCTTCAAATTCCTCTACTGAACGTTGTTTAACTCTTTCCATCGGGTCGGTTGACGTCGATGTGTGCAATCTGCATTTGCACAGTTCGTTTCAATCCAGCCCAAGAGCTGCAAACCTTCTAGGATGTCTCAATCTTTCTTTACATCTCGGCCCATTCCCAAAACTGTGCCCTTGTTGTCCGCTTTCATTATCATCTCACCATCATAATCGTCCCATGCTTGTTTCGAGGGTCGTTTGCTGGACACCATTGAAAATGTGTAGTCGATTTGAAAATTGAAAGTATGTTTTTTTTAGATTTTAAAGGCTCAGGTTATTTTTTAAAATCAATCGCATTTTGCACTATTTACTCTTTGTTAGTAGGTTATAATATTTTAGCCAATATTTGATTTTTCATCAATTCATTTTGATAAACTTTCAACAGTGTTATACTCATCGGGTTGCATTTCCCTATTGCATTTGGTGTTATGATTCAAAGTTGATTTTTGAAAGCTTGAAATTTTGTTCGTCATGTAAACCAATGTTGGATTTAAGATGTATTAGGTACCGTCAACTGGGCGCCATCATGCAACGCTTTTCAACTTCTTTAGCTTCTAAAAACTTATTGTCCTCAGATTATCATACCGATTGTACATCAAAAGATTTAAGGTTGATGGGACATAAAATTAACGTAGTCAGAAAAATTATTGGTTTCACCAGTTATTGAAAATTTACAAAAACATGCAATTTTCATCCTACTAAAAAAAGGTGTAAGTTGTAACAAACTTTGTTTTAAATAAAAAAAATCAATGAAAACGTTTGAAAATTTGCATTTGCATTTTGATGCAGTTTAGCCCAGATTGGTAAATTATAAAAATATTTATTCAAAAAAAATTTGATACTTAATGACCCTGCATCGATTCTCCCGCGGATAGGGCCGTGATAAAAGACCTCCACTGTTGACGATCCGGAGCCAGCGTCTACACTTGGTCCTAGTCAAGGTTCTCGTCGACAGTTCAGATTTCCGCGGCTTGGCTTCGCCGCCACGAACTTCTGGGTCTGTCTCTTCTTCGATGTCCTTCCAGATTCCATTCAAGCCCCTCTGCAAATCTCGTTCTCTATCTCTTCGCAGCGATTGCCCAACCTATCTCCACTTACGTTCCGGAATCTCGAAAATTTGGTGATTGTCTGTAAAATATTTTTACACCAACAGTGTTAGTGCAGCATATTTCACATAGAAAAAGAATTTTTCCTGAAATAGCATTAATTTACTTGAGAGCAATCAATTTGCACATCATACAGTGGGCGAAACAAGAATAGTACCAGTATTTTTCTTGTTAATTACTGAAATTTGTCGATTTTTTTTTCCTACAACTAGTTTTAAATTGTTAAACAGATTGATCAAGCATACGTTTAGCGCACCAGTCTTGGCTGTGGACGATCGGTGATCGGTGTGGCCAGCTTCGCGATGTCCTCCACCAATATCTCGTCACAGCGCAGACCATGTGATGAGTCGCTCCGGAATCCACCACAAAGCGAACACGCCTTTCGCCATTCGTAATGGCCTTGGTGGCAACCTTCTCCTGAACGATGACCTTCTTCCAGGTTCCGCCAACCTGCGGAGGAGCCAACTTCAGAATTCCGCCAGCCTGCAAAGGTGCCACCTTCGAAGTTGTGCTCCAATGCCATGCCTGCAATCGAAACTCCCAGCTGCTTGCGACCTTCACCAGCTGACTCGCCAGGAATGGCAACCTCTGCTAAGGCTTGCTACCATCCGCTTTATCTCCCGTATGATGAGGTCGTACTCATAAAAAAGTAACGACAGTGAGTCGAACCTCTTTATAGGGAGATTATTCAGTAGCCCACGTATTGCGACGATTGCACTCGTAGCCTTTACAAGGTAGGAGTAGCAGAGGATGTCCATGGTGCCATGGCGTCTTTTAAGAAATTGGTCCCAACAATTTTGTTCACGACATCCTTGTTGATGGCCATCACATGCTCGTCCATCGCAGCGACCTCCTATTCCATCTGCCTCTGGAACCTTACAGCTCTGGCGGCTTCCTCAATGCTCTCCAATGGCAGCGAGTCCATCTCCTTCGTCGAAATCCGGACCAGGATGTAGGAGAGCTTCAGCCTGGCCAGACGTCTCTCAAGGCTTATCTCCTAAGATCTCCGCTGGACCATCGAGCAGCAGTTCTTTCGAGAACCCAGGTACCGTGTGAGGTAGCGTCAAACCAGCCTCGACCCCTGAGGTAGCTGCTGGCCTCCGAGCGTTGGTTGACCACCAGCTCCGCTTCCTGCGATGCACCCTTCGAACTTCGGGTTGAAGATCGCAATTTAACAAAAATCAGTAGTTGATAAAATGACAAACAGTGAAAGCCAATTAATCGCTGGGCCCATAACCTGGTGTGGTATCAAACAAAACACAGTAATATTGGTATCGAAAACTGTGATATAATCTCATTTATTCTCGTTAAGTCATGTAAAAGGTCAGGTTACAATAGTAATTGATAAATGCATGGATTATCCATCCGTTATGTTGGCAATACCTCCCTAATGATATACAATCTGTTCGACTGGCAACAATTCCAGTGAACACTAAGAACTCACTTTTCGTCGATTCTAGAACAATAGCGAATCGACGTTCTCTTTCACTTACGACTCTCTGTTATTGTTTACATTTGTCACGCGGAATATTTGCTGCGAAAACTATATTTCAAAGCTTCATAACTCTGTTATTTTTTCAACGGAAATCATAAAATAGCACATCCAAATGCATTGAAATTTTATCAGCTTTTCAAATAAATTATATCAAAGTATTTAAGTAATTGCCTTTAACATGAACATTTTTAACTAACCTTTAAATGGTGCCTAAAAGTATCGACGGCCTCACCGAATATTCTGCAAAAAATACCATTGTA
The DNA here is from genome assembly GCF_029784155.1 of Uranotaenia lowii. Lineage (NCBI taxonomy): Eukaryota > Metazoa > Arthropoda > Insecta > Diptera > Culicidae > Uranotaenia > Uranotaenia lowii. The sequence continues at coordinate 70,941,328 of NC_073692.1, read as the reverse complement.
TTTAGAATTTTAAAATTGCATCAGCTGTTGGAATAAGCGGAAAGAACTAAATTTTTTTAAACCTAATTTTACAATTTTTTGTTTTAATGTTTTTAAAACATCAACATAGAGATCAAGATTTAATTTATCATTAACCGTAATGCAAAGAATTACTGTTGTTTTCAAACAATAAAAACTAAAATCAAATAAGAAAAAAAATCTTTATTTCCAAAACGCGTGTATATTTTTGAATCAATCGAACACAAAAGTTGAGCTGTAGCTAACAGGAAAATCAAAGTTTAATTATATTATCTACAAAAAAGTAGCGCTTAGATAGCCTCTGTTTTGTTATTAAACAAGCACTCGCACTCACTTTTTTGCCCTCTATGAAAATTTTTCAGTTTAAATTTCCAAAATCTTATTAGAATTAATCAACAATTTTGAAAAATATTTACAACCTTCAGAATTATTCGCAATTTTTACGAAATTCCTAATTTTCAACCTGTTTTAGCGAAGTTAATTCGCTTGCAATTTTTCAAAAATTGTGAGATAAGATTGAACGTTGGTGATGTGCCTTGGTTAAAATTATTTTTCGTGCGTTTATTTTTCAGCTTTTCTTGCATTTTTATAGAAAATACCAAGATTTTGGATTCCAAGTTTTGAGTTTAAAATTTAGAAACCCGATGGCGGCCTGGGTACGTTTACAAAATTATGGAAAGCCTACTCGATAAATAACGGGTTAAAAAAGTGTATAGATACTTGAAATTCAAATACAAAATTCTAAAACAAAGAATTGAGAATTAAAGTTTGACCGCTTTTCAAGCTCGAATCATCATTGAGAATGAATGAAAACTTCAATTCTGAAAAGCTATTTGAAAACCTAATCACAGGCTTAATACTTGCAGTTTTTTTCATAATTAAACTGTAAGTATTTAAATAAAAGTAAACTTTAAGTCTTTGAATACATTTCAAATTTCAAGTGTGATGCGTGCAGCCAATATTTACCAAAAATACACAAATTTTGAACGATATTTCAGTAACAGAAATATTGTTTTTTTCATTTTCGATTAAGAGCTTATTACCGTTGATTTATTTTTATGATTTATTGTTTTGCAACTTTAAAACTATCCTGAAACTGATTTTGCCAGTAGAAATGTACTGTTTCTTGATTATTTGTCAAGAATTTTCTATGAATGCTACAAAATCACATTATAATAGATTTATACTGGTCAAGCAGCAGCAGCTTTTGCAAGAATGACATGTGACATAAAATGACATTTTTGAATTTTTCAGATGCATAAAATTCTGAAGACACGTTCGCTTGATGTCATGTATTTTGAAAATTCTACCAGTTGTCAGGAGCATTACTTTTGAAGATTAAAATTTTCGACTACATAAATTTTACTTCATACTTATGGATTTTGGAAAAGATTTGCTAAATCTGGGGAATGTCTTTAAAAAGCTTGATAATTTTAAGAAAATTTATTTCCATTTACTTTGTTATTTTAAAAGCTTAAAAAATTATGCATTTTCTGCTTTTGTAACTATATTCAAATCTTTCACTTTAACATCATGCAAAGTATTCAATTCAGCTTAATATGGATTTAAAACTTTCTTGACTCGACATTTGCCAACGTATTAAAATTGAAACAATCTAACCATGTTAGAAGAGATAACGATTCAGAAAAAAATCCATTTACTTAATGGGAATCAGAAACAAATTTAAAAGAAAAAACCAAGAGTTTGAAAAAAAAACTCTAGTGGGTTTAAAGTTATTTTCGTAAACCTAACGCTCATTGGTCATTCATATATTTTTTTTTTATGAAAAACAAATTCAATCCATCTTTAATGTGGTTCTTTCAAACTCCATAATTTTTAAAATTTAAAGTCTTTGGCTCTTCCGACTCAAAAGGTTGCCGACCACTGTCCTATGTAGATCCTTCTTATTTAGTTAACTCCGATTTTACTCAACCGGCTCAACTACATTAAATTTTTTGGTCTTCTATTCTTTTTCAGGGTGTCGACTACCTGGAAAAACCTGGAAAATAAGGGAAAATCAGGGAATTCAATTTGCATCAGGGAAAATCAGGGAACATCAGGGAATTTTTCCACCAATCAGGGAAAAAATAATGATCCTGATTTTATTTGAAGAAATTTAAACGTCATAGTTTATTATCTGCTTAAAAATTTACTTCAGTGTACGTTGCTCATGTAATTATCGTTAGCCCTTTGATTTTTTGATTACCATCGAAAGACATTAGAGCAAGTTCACTGGTGTTGGGAAAAAGTGGTAGAACTTTTGACATTTTGAAAATTTTACCATGCAAAAATGTTTTCAAGATCTTGGGGCGTTGTATTTTTTTACAGCACTGTTTCTATTTCAGCCGTATGTGATAGAAATATTGCTATTTTTGCATCACAGCATGCGAAAATACAACACGTGTTGTAAAAAAACTAGAATGCCACAGATCTTGAAAATGTTTTTGCATGGCAAAATTTTCAAAAAGTGCCGTAAGTGTCGAAATTTCTACCACTTTTTCCTAACACCAGTGAACTTGCTCTTAGGTGGTATGAAAAAAACCTAGTAATTGCTTTTGCTAAACCAAATCGAGCAGTCGAGTAGTCACTTGAAGCAATTGCTGCGGTTGCTATGAATAAAGTTCTTTTTAACAGCTGTTTTCTCTGACAGAATCTTTTACTTTTAAAACAAGCTAGTTTGATATGAATAAAGCCCAAATCTAAAGCCAGTGCTCGACAAATCTCCAAGCAATTGCTTTATTTTCTAAGCTTGCTCGGTAGCAGACTTTTCAAAAAAAAATTCTTTTCTAACGTCATAAATTTATCAAATTGGCAATAATGCACTTCAAAACAATTCAAATAGGCATTTTCAACATGGATAAACAAAAAAAGTGAAACCCCAATTTTTTATCATATTCTAGGCGTTGTATGGAATGATTCGTCTTACATGAAATTGAACAAATCGAATAGCAAACATTCCAGATTACCGGGAATAGTGGAAGAATTCCCAACTGGTCCGAACTTGGAATAACATTTTTATAATTTTTAACGATTTTTTTTAAGTTTTAACAAAACAAACATTTTTTATTGATTCTAAAGTAGCTAATTTTAATTGGTAAAATATTTTGCTTTTCAGGTGAACTAACTGTTTCTTGCTCGCTAGACCAATTGGAGTTGTCTTTTTATATATCATATTCGAATATGTATTCATTTTTCTTTAAACATCAACATGCGAACACGCATTAACCAAAAAAACATCAACATACGAACACGCATTAACCAAAAAAAAAATTCCGGTCATTCTTACACCCACCAGCTGCACCGTCGACTTCATGGCTATTTTAGCCGTACTTTTAAATTTTCTGACCATCTTCTTTCATTTTACTTTAGAAAACTTCAGATTCTGCTGGTTGGATAGCTCTATTTTTCGAAGCAAAAGCTATGTTCTAAGACTTTAGTACACATCCGCTAAGCAAATGTTTATTCATACCAAACTAAGCAAATGCTTTGGGCTTTTGCTTTGCTTGATTTCGAGCTAAGTAAAAGCTACCGAAGAAATTACTAAACCTTATTCTTACCACTATTTGTTCTCGGATATGACACTAAGAATGCTATGAAAAATATCCTAAGCTCAGCCAAAAGCAAGTTCTGCAATTTCGTATCGAATGCAAAGGAATGCAATTGCGTATGGAATGCAAAGGAGGCAATTGTACTTAAGTTAATGAAGCGATCGCCATTAACTTATCCTCTGACAAAGGTCGCCTCCTGCCTTGATCCTACAGTTATCAGCAGCGATACCAAATTGGCCAAAACAACGATTTGAGAAAACTTTGACTATATTGACAGGTACTGGACGCGTTAGTGGATCCTCGAATTCTTCAACATCGTCAAATTGATCTGCTGTCTTTCACATGGCAACGCGAATGTTGAACGTGGTTTTTCAGTAAATTCCGAATGTCTCTTCGAAAATATGCGTGAAGAATCAGTGGTGGCTGAACAACAAATCTATGATACTGTTTTTTATGCTGGAGGGATAAAATCAGTCCAAACTTCCAACAAACTTATTCAGAGAGTTCGAAATTCACATGCTCTGTATTTGGAAGACAAAGATCGCTGCAAAAAGGAAGCTCTTGAATCAGACCAAACAAAGCTGATGAAGCGTCATCGAGAAGCGGAAGCAAAATCGCTTGAGGTGAAACAGAGGAAAATTTTGGAAGACGCACAGAAGAAGGCTGATAGCTTGCAAGAGAAAATTGTTATGCTAAAATCATGAGAATTTCTACAAGTGGATCCGAACTGGCTTACTTATCTTAAAATGTTTAATATCACAAATAATACTTCCATTAAAATTATCGTAATAAATTAGTAATCTAGACTCAAAGCTTTCTGTGCGTTTATTTTCGGGGGAAATATATTTTTTATAACTGTAAGTTGCTTCCTCAGGTTGTTTTTCAAACCTAGAATTTTCTGGAAAAACGACTGGAAAATCAGGGAAAATCAGGGAATTTTAATACCAGATATGAGTCGACATCCTGTTTTTGCAAATTCTTTTTAAATATCAAAGTTTGAAGATTTTATTTGAAAAAATCATACCTGTAATTAACAAATATTTCTTTTTTATTAAATTTTTTTTTTATTTTATCAATCTAAGCTTTTTTTTAAGTAAAAGTCCAAAAGCATTCCAACAAATTCATTCTTCTCGATCCAGTAGTGTATGTTAGTGAGACGTTATTTCCTAAATTTTCCGTAGTGCTGTTGCTTAGCGAGTTGTAAATAGCATGTGCCCTCTTTTTCAAAATATGTTTGACAAATTCATCTTTGTAATTATTTAAATAAAGTATTTTTCTAACTTTATTGATACTCATTTCACGTTTTTTAACGTCACTAAGTTTCAGTGCTCGGTCAATCAATACAATCGCTGTGTTTTTTTTTGTGTATATATGTACTTTCTGAATAATAATCCAAATATCTTCCGTTTTCTTGTTTGGGGTACCGTAAACTGGGGCAACTTTAATCACCGGGGTAACTTTGATGAACATGAAATTTTTAAAAGACATACACCGTCTTAGCCGATTTAGGCTTCACGGACTGAATAAATGACGTGGACAACTTCAGATTAACATTTAACACCCAGTACCGAGATGGGAATCGAACCCATGCCATCAGTGGACCAGCGATTACCGTCTTACCACGCTTACCACTCGACCACCGAGACGTACAGACCACCGAGATGTAATTTTTGCAGATAATCATCATAAACTAAGTAAAAAGTTAAAATATCTGAAAACTGTTTACTATGTTTGAAAGCCTATAAATTGAGTTACAAATAAGCTAAAATTGGTTGAGATTCGAAGATTTTTTATATTACTTGAGATGTAATTTTAAAATCTTAAATTATCCTGTTATCCGAAGGCTCAAAAACAAACATTTCTCCTGATCAAATTTAAGGAGCACATGTGTTGTTTTACGTTAAAGTTCAACTTTTTTTCTTTGTTTACGTTTAGTTTGAGTGTTATTTTTATAGTCATTTGGTGATAATTTTTGGATATTGAAAAAAAAAATGGTGATTTTTCATGAGAAAGGCCGTGATGGTTCAATATGGAGAAAAAAATAGAACATGTGCGAGGATCTAGGGAGTTACATGAAGGCAAAATTTCATTTTTTTAGGCCAAAAAAAAATTGTGAAATGTTTATAATTTTTACCCTTAGATGTAATCAGCAACATTGTCCATATTTTGATAATAAATGTTTTTGAAAAAAAAAAACGTTGAAAAATCAGTTTAGTCCAAACAAAAATTACTGTTATTAATGTTTATGCCTTCTGTGCTACATGACATCTTAACAATAATTTTGAAGAAGTTGAGATACGTAAAAACCATAGTGATCAAACTTACCCTGAAACTCGAAATCTGGTTTTGAAACAAACATTTAATTAGAACCACCAATGTCGTTTGAATTTACTGCAACCAATGATTAAGTTTTATACTCCTCATCTCAGTAAGTGTTTTAAGACTTTCAGGTGTTACGAAAAAGCAACCCCTTCCAAAATATTCAAAAATGATTGATAAAAGTGATCGAAGTTCCCCCAGTTTACGGTACCAGGTTTTCTCAATTTTCCCTGACACCAAGAAAGTTTGAGATCCAAGAAACGCAACGAGTCTTCAGTTTCTTTTTCCAGCGTAAACGTGAAATGAGTATCAATAAAATTAGAAAAACACTTAATTTAAAAACTACCCAGATGAATTTGTCATATATGTTTTGAAAAAGAGGGTAGATGCTATTTAAAACTCGCTAAGCAACAGCACTACGGAAAATTTAGGAAAATCCGTCTCACTAACATACATTCATGGATTGAGCGAAAAAGTTAGTAGAGTGCTGAAAAATCATGGCATCCTCGGCAATCAACAAAAGCATCCTGGCAATCAACAAAATTAAAACCTGTTTATTCACAAAAACGAAAAATTAAATTCCAAAATTAAAACAAATAAATGTGGTATATTCAATTCCTTGTGAATGCGAGAAAGAATACTGTGGACAAACATCTCCAACTCCGGAAAAAAAAGTATTAAAAATCATAAAACAAGTCTCAAACAAAACACCAGAGCCACGGTACTGACACAACATGCCATAGAACAGAACCGTAAGTTTAACTTCGACAAAGCATATACTTTAGAAAGTGTAAACCAAGAAGGAAAACGAAAAACAGCTGAAACACTACACATAAAATTTAAAAAAGGAAGAACAGTAAACATCAAGCAAGATTCGATTGAAATTTCTAAAATGCATAGCTCTATTATTAAAAAAACTAAGAGACGCCACAATTCGCAACTAAAACGACGGATTCAAAAACGACGTCACTGAACACGACGACAGCAACCAACATCAAGACGACACCGGGAACGATAGACACCAGCTGCTAGAAGCGATTTAAATTTGATAAATCGTAAGTGCAAAAGAGCAGTGATATTGTGATGGAGTATTGTGAAGAATTTTTTGTATTAATTTGAGTTTTTGTACTTCAATATAGTTTTCTGAGGATGGCTGAAAGTAGTAGGCCGAAACATCGAAATAATTGTTTTTATTTGATTTCAAATTCACCGAAAAGCATCAACCAGAAAAGCCAGTACCTTGATCTTTAACAAAACTTCGTCCATAGCGCATTCGGATTCGGCAGCTTTCGATAACGGAGGAACAGGCCTTGAAGTGGTATGCAGCAAACAACGTTTAAGTCTAAGTCATGGTCAGGTGGCAGCAATCTTCTTAAGTATCTAAGCCTTATTTTGAAGATAACGGATCAGTTTAAATTAATTTAAAGTTTAAACTAGTCCAAACCCATGTGACCCGTCCCGTCCCAACAGACCATTAGAGCGTTCCAGTATGTAAAATTTTCACGAAGAAAAACTTTTATGGTCCGCAATCCTGGCACTCATGATTTAGACATTATTCGCGACATACCACTCCATGATCTTTTTCACCATAATGAAAAGCTTCCAAATCCGAATTCCTTATGGATGATTTTTTTTTCAATAATAAAAAGTGTCGGCACTAAAAAAAAATGCAACATTTTCTTTTGTGCATAACTACACCAAAAATTCAGCCTTTGATCCAATCATGAGATCTCTATATTTCAACGCCATTGGCATTAGATGTGAACGCCAGCGGCGATGATTCAATTTGAGACCGTCGGCATTAACCTCCCAGCACACCCGCATTGCGTATGACTGGAGGAAACAAAATAAAAACGTTTTCATGTCCCTCCTTCTCCAAAAAAAAAAAATGAAGGAGGATAGAAAAAATGAATGAATGAATTGATGTCCTCGGTCAATGCTGTGCGTGCTTATGTGAGGCGGTATAAGGAAAACTACAGAAAAAAAACATTTCCTTGTTTCAAACTACCGGCAAACAAGCTGTCCGGATGTGCGTGTGTATGTAAACAGGCAGTAGGAAAGCAAAAAAAAAGTTTCTCGTTTCCGATTTTCTGTCCCATCGTACTGGGACACCCCCGGCCAAACGCCAGACACTGTGCGTTTTTTTTTTCTACGATGAACCGTGGAGGAACCCTATGACAATTCACCCTTGTTCTCCATCTGTCTCAGGTGGTATACTGGTTAAGCTATCGGGTTGGAATAATGAGGGTAGAAAATTGTCTTGAGTTCGATTTTCACCGACAACGGCTATTTTTTTTAAATTTTCTTGTTTCTGGGATAGGATGAAAATGCCATAAAATATTTTTCTTGATTTGCTTGAATGTTTGTATGTAGCGATCCTGCATCATTTTGACCGAGAACTCGAGTCTTTATGCCAGTGACAGAAGAGCAAACAAATTATCTTTGGCGCAATGCACATTTCCGCGCATTTTCGGCATACAGGTAGCTCCGATTGGCATTGAAATTTTGCAATCTCTTTTTTAATATTCTGGTGATCCCCTCAAAATTGCCTAAAAATTTTTATTGATTGCAATTTTTATCCTTAATCTCTTACTTTGTTTGTGCTTTTTTTCATTGAAACGATTCCTCAAAGTGATTTATTTTGAACGTCCACCAGGAATCGACATATTTGAAATGTAAACTTAAAGGTCTAAATCCACAATATATGCTACATATGTACATGTTTTGTAATCATAACTTAAATCCTGATTTTCCTTTCGAGCATCCTTCGTCAAATTAACATTGATTGCCACCACCCCACCTTTGAAGGCAAAGCAATAACAAAAAAAGAAAAACAATGCACCAAAGAAACAATGAATGAAAATACGACACAAATCTTCATCAACGGCAGGCAGCTCACCCGTAGCTTTTCCTTTCTGTAACGCGTTCATGTTTTTCCGAAATCGGGTGCTCACGTCTTTTTGGCACCGATCTTTTTTTTCTGCTCCGTTCCACTTCATCCCAACGACGACAACAGTTGCCTTCGTCAGGTTAGATTCGTTGACGATGAGCGAAAACCGAGCTGCTCCCCAACAATCAACAACATTGCTCAACTTATTTTAAGAGTGCACGTCATATTTTTCTCTGCCGATGCCATGCATGGTGTGTTGGTATGTTTCCATTCAGTTCGAAAAGCTTCTGTTGGGGTATTCTTATCGGTGTGTATAGAAATATTAATCTTCCATTGAATCGAATGCGACGTCCAAGGAGGAGACTGAAGTTTTACGTTTTCGTTTTCGGAACAAAACACACTGCTGGTATGTGATACATACAGCGAAATTTCGAGCAACGTTCACGAAAGGCTGATGAGTGGATAACTTTTCATCTGTTGGATCTACAACCCTGACTCATTAGATCACATTGGATCAAATTGTCTCAAACAAAATTCAAGACAATTAAGAAATTCATTTTTTATGCTGAAAAATTGAAAAAAGGTGAATGTTCAAAATTACATTTTTTCTATTTTTTTTTTAATTCTGTGGAATATTTTTAAATCTTCCACTCCAACGAAAACGTGTGAATTTTTTTCATGTAATTGAGGAAAAACTGTGAGAGAAATCTTCTAACAACTTACAACCCTGACTCATTTTCATCGTTTCGCCAATGTTAAAGAAAAACCGAGAGAAGGTGTTTTTCCACGTCGGAGAGTCCGAGAAAATTCTACAAAATCTCCCACAAAAGTGAGAACGAACTTTTATGGATCTTTTCAACCATCGGAGCCGAACAGCAGTAGTTGCAAAGAGAAGCGACCAACCGGGTTTGCCATTCAGTCAGCAGAAATTCGACGAAGATGTGCTCCAAATTGTAGGGTAGTAGTTCGCTGGTCGTTGTCGTCGAAGTCGTGGGGAAGCTTTTTTTTTTCGTTGTAGCCAAACCAAGGCGAGCTTTGTGACATGTCAAATTTGTATTCCTCGATGTTCACGGCAGAACACGCATAACATCACGCTATGTGGTGTGTTACATAGAAGAGAGACAGACAAGCTATTCGTGAAAAACGTGTGTTGGTTGAAGGTAGTCGATTACAGTGACACTCGGATGGTTTGATTTTTTATCCGTATCAAAACTCGTTTTCGGTTACAATTTGATTGAGACCAACACAAATTTTTATTTATTACCAAATTTATCAAAAACCATTTTTGTTTACTCCGTTCAAATAAATATTAAAGAACTAGCTGACCCGGTGTGCTTTGGTACACCTTCTTAAAATAATGTGTAATTAAGTTTATTTACATTTAGATTTTGGTAGGCATTATTTCGAATCAAACCTCAACATAATTCAGAAGCAACAACTTTAAAATGTGAGCTGCTCCTCGAGCTCCGAAATGCAATACACAGATGATTTCATATTATTTAATGAAACTTGATCATTAAATTTGTTTTTCATGCTCTGAAATTTGAACTTTGTTTTTAAAGCTTCATGATTACTTAGTTATGCCACAACTTAGGTTTAACCTGGGTTGCTGGTGAACCGGGAATACCGGGAAAACTTTGGAATTTCATCGCGTCACCGGGAAAATGATCAAGTTTGAAATTTTTTCACGGAATTTCAAAAATATTTTTAATTTTATTTCTAAATGTAAAAGTAGTTTTCGACAGTCTTTATTTAGATTTACCTCATGAACACTTATATTCACTTTTACGAATTTAATAATGAAACTATAAAGTATAAACTAAACATAAAACGTTTAGTAACAATTTGGTCCTGTAGTTTCTGATACAGTAAACAAAATAAGAATAGTACCACTATGTGTTTTGCTTGTTAAAATATGAATTTTTGAAAATCACCAAAATTTTCTTCTACAATTTGTTTTGAATTGTTTAACGGATAAATCAAGCATAAGTTTACTTTTTTTGGGCGAAGCAATTGGCGCTGAGGATCAAAAATAGGGAAAAAAGGGTGCGAAATAAGAATATGACCACTTGTGTTTTTCAACAAAAACAAGATTATAGCTTGAAATTTACTGTGTAAAAGTGAATAATAATGCTTCTACAAATTATTTGAATGGATAACTGCATTTGAAGAAGTTTTCTAGAAATTCAAAGGTTTTTTAAATGGGGTTTAAAGAGATGCTCCTCCAGTGTTAAGGAATTTGATATTTTTTTTTTTTTTTTTTATTTTTTTTTTTATGTAGCGGCCCACCACACTCCCCCACACCAAAAGGCTCAATTGAGCCTCCTGGTAATGGACGCTACTGTTCTCAGCATGTCTGGCAGCAAAAGGCATTAAAAAGTTATACGCGAGCAAAATTTAATTCATGCTGAGAACGCAATAATAGGTTATTTAATGCGGGAAAATGTGACGATACTAATTAAACTAACTGACACCATGAATCTCAATGGAAAGAGATTTCCTTTTAAGAGATTCATGTTAGAATTAAATTTTACTATTCTTTACAACAACAATAAAACAAATTTACAAAAAAAAATAAAATTAATAAGATTTTAAATGTTATACTAAATTTTACATTAATTATTGCTACAAAAAATTTAAAAATAGGTACTTAAGACTAACTTTGTTCGACTTTTTTTAACGACTTAATTTAGTTTTGAATATTTGGAGTAACTTGTTTTTGAACATGGAACGAGAATTGGTTTCTTTTAATTCGTTAGGTAAGGAGTTATATTTTGTAGGACCAATGAAAGAAATCCTTTTCTGACCTAAACTAGTAGATGATCGACATCGTTGTAATTGATTTAAATGGCGAGTATTATGTGTTCTTATTGCAGTCGAGAAATGAATATTTCGGATGATCGTTGTTGAGTGTAAACTATCAAAGACGTACATTATAGTTTGAAAGTCACAAATGTCTACTAGAGGTAAAATATTATGGGATGTGGTTGAGTAAATGAGTCTAGTTGGATAAAGCAAAGGAAGCTTGTAGATATTTTTTAAACACCGATTTTGTAACGTTTGAAGTTTTTGGAGATTTGATTGTGATGCGCGTCCCCAAACTAGTACAAGATAATTTAACAAAGAGTGAATGTGTGCATAGTAAAATTTGAGCAGAACATGTTGAGGTATGAAGTTTCTTAATCTCCAAAGTACACCACAGAGGGGGGAAATTTTTTTCTCTAAATTTTGTATGTGGCAATTCCAAGAAAGAGTTTCATCTAAGTGTAACCCGAGATATTTAAAGTTCTTGACCTTGAGTATCACAAACTCGTTAAGGTGTGGGTCCCGGTGAGGAGGTAAAATTTTTCTAATAGAATGAAATAACATGTACTTTGTTTTTTTGTAGTTTAATGAAAGAAGATTACTGTTAAAATACATGGATAACAATTTAAGATCATGTTCTAAATTGTCTATGATTGTGATTGGGGATTTCCCTGTATAGAAAAGAGCTGTATCATCAGCGAATAACCTAGCTGTCCCTATTAGTGGAAGATTACATATATCATTGATGTATAGAAGAAAAAGAATCGGCCCTATATTGCTGCCTTGAGGCACACCAACGCAGATGTTTTTAGATTCACTTTCTGTTCCATCAATAACGACAAATTGTTTTCGGTTATTAAGATAGCTACGAATTAAATCATTAGCTAATCCCCTTATTCCATATTTGTGCATTTTAGCCAACAAAATTTCGTGATTTAGCGTATCGAATGCTTTCTTTAAATCGAGAAATAATGCACCAACTATATTTTTCGAATCGATTTCCTTAATTATAGAGTCAACTAACTCAGAGATTGCAACGAGTGTGCCAGATCCAGGTCTAAAACCGTATTGTAGTTTATAAAGGATATTGTTTTGATCAAGAAAATTTATAATTCTTTTTACCATTAATTTCTCAAACACCTTACTGAAAACACTAAGAGTTGAAATTGGCCGGTAGTTATTAGCATCATCCGAATCACCTGACTTAAAAATAGGAGTAACTTTAGCTATTTTAAGGCACTCTGGAAAGCTGCCTGTTTCAATGATTAAGTTGAAATAATTCGTTAAAATATAAGAAAATGGAACGTTATTATTTTTTAACACGCTTGTAGGGAAACAGTCTGGTCCGCAACTTTTTTTGTTTTTTAGAGACAGTATGATTAGATTAACTTCATTTTCATCGGTTGGTTGTAGGAACAAAGAGTTTCGCACCCCATTTATATTAGATAAAACATCAAATTCCGATTCAGTGGGAATTTCCTTGGCAAGATCTGATCCAATTGAAGAAAAATAACTGTTAAATTTATCAGAAACATGTTTTTTGTCAGTTATAAGTTCACCATTGTCTGTAAGCTGAATTTGCGAAGCTATAATACTTGATTTCTTCATAAACATTCATTAGTATGATGCAAAACGATGAAACATAGATTTGAGACTGAATTTGAATCAAAGAAACAGGCTTCAATTTCAAACATACTTAATGTTTTTTAATATTCAAACATTATTTCTCTAGTTTCAAATCATAGATGGCAGCACTATCTTACCATTAAACTGAATTGATGCGCATTTTCGAATATCTGAGATTAATTCAGGTGTACTGAATGATTTTGGTCAAGAAATAAGTACTTGGTACCGTGTGAGTGCCTTGGAAATTCTAAGGTCACAAAATCAAAAAAAAAAAAAAAAATAGAATTTCATCAAGGTCACTTAAAGTAATTTTCTTGGACCGATAATCAAAATAATTTTGTACTTTCCGATGGAGCTTGATGGACCAGACGACTAGCAGTATTAGAATTATTTCGCACGTGTCAGGGCCGGGCAATTCCGGGCAAATCTTTTTGAAAATCTGGCAAAATCCTGGCAACTGATCTTAAAATTTCCATAGTAAAACCGGGAAATATCCTGTAAAATCTAAGCAAATTCTAGAAAATTTAAGTGAAATAGAGAAGTGGAAGTAAAGAAAAATTATTAAAATTCAAAAATTTCGTCAAAGCACATCAGCAGTGTTCAATTCTTGTTTAAGATATTGGATTTGATATTTTTGTTGATTGAAAGAATTTAATTTTTGGAAAATTAAAAAATGTGAATAAAAAAGAGCAAAATCCGGGCCGTTTTCTAAAATATCCGGGCATCCGGGCCGTACCAGACTTGTCTCGAAAATTTCATTGAATTATTGAGAAGCCCGGATAAATCCAGACAATCTGGAATGCTAAATATAGCCGTTTCATTAAGTTTTTTACATTTTTTTGTGGTCATGACGCAATGTATAGTTTCAAACTTCAGTTTTTTGGACACTGAGTGAAAGTTTGTCTGAGAATTCTGTAGCTGTCATTCTGAACAACGGAAAAATGAAGTGTTGTAGCTGAAAATGATTTGATAAACATTTTTGAGTTACGCCATGAGGTTCCTTAACGATTTTATTTTAAATCGATTGAGAAACAAGAGACATACATATAGCGATTTGAGGAGAGAAGTGTCAAATTCACACGGAAAGTCTGACTACCTTTTTTGTCTGAGCTTTCAAGGGGAGTCTATGAAAAAAATAAAGATTCAAAATGAAAGATTTCAAGACCTTTTTAAGGGTCCCAGAAGATATTTCCATGCCACCAAACTTTCAATAGTGTCATATTAACACTAGTGAACACAAATAATAATTTAGCAAAAAATCGTTTTTCAGAAGTTTGTTTATTTAATTATCATCGCCATTTCTCTAATGGTTATGAAGTATGTGCGATTGTTTTTAACGCGGTATCAGTCTTTTTAAACGGTAACAAATTGGTACTGACGACCGGGTGGCATGAAACCCCCACGAATTGTGTATAGGGTGAAAAGGCTGAACGGATAAAAGTTTAAATACGTTGCTCGACGCCATCTTGAAATCCAATATGGCGGCTTCCGCTCAACTTTAAAATGCTGGAAGGGACTGCGAAGTACATGAAACCCCCACTATATAAAGGGAAAAAAGACAAAAATAAAGATAAAATTATGAAAAAAATTTTGACAATCAAATGAAAAAAAAAATCAGACAGAACTTATTTTGTTTTGTTCTCTTGTCATAGTTTTTTCTTCACATTTTCATCATATTTCTGTCATAGCTTTGTCATATTTTATCACATTTGTAATTTTTTTTATAGTTTTGTCAAATTTCTGTCATTTTATTGCAAAATTTTGTAATATTTGTTATTTTTTCATTAGTTATTATAGTAGTTGTCATATTTTCCATAATGTTGTCAAAATTTTTTTCTCGAATTTTGCCATTATTGTTATTTTTTTGTCATTATTTTGTCATTTTTTAAAATAGTTTTTTTCTGTTTGTTTTTTTTTCATTTTATTGTCAAATTACTACCATCTGTCATATTTTTGTTTAATTTTTCTATATATTGGTCATGATTTCATCATTTTATTGTCAAATTTATCAAATTTTTGCTATATTTTTCTCATATTTTTGTTATATTATTATCACATTTGTCTTTTTTCTTTCATTGTTTTGTCAGAGTTTCTTAATTTTTTGTCATGATATTGTCATATTTTTCAATGTTTTTTTTTCCATAATTTTGATTTACTTGTCATAGTTTTGTTAATTTTTTTTTCGTGCGATTTTCAATCATTTACAATATCTCTAGGTTGAGCCGCCATATCGTCGGATTTCTAGATGGCGTACCATAGCGTCACGTTTGAAAACCAAAACAGATTGTTTTGGTTTCGTTCTCTTTCCTCAATTCGCATATGTGTAGGTCGATTCACGCACTGCCTGGCTCCACTGTTTTTGTCCTCATTTTATTTTCATTCACACGTTTTTAGCAATAGTTCTCAGCTCAGTTTTGGGAAAAAAGAAGTTTAAAAAGGAAATTAGTTGTTAAGAAATTACTTGGTTTTAGTATAAAATAATGAAAAATGTTTGAATAAATGGATTTAAACTTAAATGTTAAGCTATCCGACGTTATTTTTATTCCTCCAAACCATCATATCGTGACAATTTAGAACAGTTTAGCCTTTTCTTTCAGTATGTTTATCGGAGAATTCTACTATTTTGGATTCTTCTGTCCCTGAATAGTGTTGTCGTACAAGTATTTGCATTTGTTCCGTTCCGTTCAAAATAATACAAGAAATTTCCGGACAATCGATTTGGCACATTCCAATTTTTTAGAAGCTTCCACATTTGGACATTGGATTGGATTTTTTGTTTCAAGTAGAATCGCTGCCCCAGAATATTCAATGCAAAGTGGAGAAGGAATTAGTTGAAAAAAGGGTTTTCAAAACATGTTGAAATATTTTACTAAACAGTAAACCTCCTTTTCGAAATTTCAAAGAATTTTCAACTTTCTGTTCATTCCCGGAGAGATAATTGTTTTAAGAAATTAAAAAATGTGCTACATTAAGACCACAAAATGGGACTTGGTTTTTTGCTGTTCTGAAACTGAGTTTTGAGTGAAATTTCTTGACCGTGCAGCTATACGTAAAATTTCGCCGCATCCCATTTCTCGTTCGTAAAATTTCGTAAACAGGACTTGCGAACTGTCACCACAAAAGAGAACATACGTCATCGTGAATCGACCCATTGTGAACAATTATAGCGATGATAACTACAATACAAATGTTGTCATCATACATCCTGAACTCAGCCAACACAGCTTGTGGTTATAAGTTTCCCTGCAGTGTTGGCATTTTATTTTGGGTGGTTAGCCCAGAATATGATAGTATTTAAGGAATGATGCAGAATTGAGAATCACTTAGAATAAGCTACAAGGTAATAATCGCTATAGCTCTAAGTTAGCTAATAAGGTCTTGACATACTGGAATGAATAAAGAATATCTCATTTCCAAACCAAATCCTCATTAAATTCAACAGATTCGCCCTCCATCACCCTATACTAGGCTTGCCAGATACTTTCAGAAAAAAAGCGGGACATTTCACGAAAAAAAGCGGGACACAGCGGAAAAAAGCAGGACATTAAAGAAAATTTTAAAAAAGCCTTATTGTGTAGCCAAACTTATACGTTTACCATCAGCCAAAGTTGTTCATAAAAAGTATAGTAAGGTTTTTTTTAACACAGATTGATTTTGCTCAGTTTTTCTTAAATGACTTCTATTTACAGTGATTTTTGCCATATGCACCGTTTTTTTCCACGGTTCTTGCAAATTAACACGTTATTTGAGAGAAAACATTTCAAGTCGTACATGTCAACGGCGGATTTGATAGCGCGTTAAAAACCATTGTGTAATTTTTATAAAAATTAGTTTGTTTGGTAATTAGTTCAAAAGTTTGAAAACATCCATCTTTATATACTTTGAACAATCGAATCGAAAAAGGTGGTGCATTATGTTTGGAAATTTAACTAAGATTCCGGCGAAAAAGTTTATCTCTATAATTCTATTATTTATAATTATCTAGAGGCAGCTTTAACAATATTTTTTTTTCATACATTGACTCACGTGCTGCGAGAACACTTAACTGAATTAGAATCTTACTGTAATGCTAAGCGGTTTAGATTTATTCTGTATTGTCGAAAAATGCTACTTATTTTGAGAAAAAGTTGATTTGAAAGATTTTCTGTTCATCATAGAATTCAAATTGAGACTAAAGTTTGATTTTTTCCGGTGTCAGTGAGATAACTTTGTAAAAGTTCTCAAGAAAAAAAAAAAGTGGGACATTTTGAGGAGAAAATGGGACAGCGGAACATTCAACAAAAAAGCGGGAAATATCCTTTCGCGACGGATGGCAACCCTACCCTATACCAATATTGTGGGTGTTTCATACGATTTTCAGACATTAAAAGCATTTGGAAGTAAGGCGGAAGCCGCCATTTTGGATTTTTGATAAATTTTTGCAAAACATCCGGTAATGAACATTTCGCTTCGCGCTTACTGTGTCCAACCAAAAGTAACATCGATAGTTTTATTAGACTCCTCAAGCCCCTTATAAAACCAAAACTTTATATTTTGTAGCCTGTTATAAAACTTTGAATGTTACTTGGGACCCTTAGGCATACATCTTTTAATTATATGATGGCTAGTGTCGAATCCGCCGGTGAAACTGCTTAGAATCAAGCATCCTTCTTTACAATAGTCGCGAATCAACTGACGCACTCAGTGCTCTTGTTCGTGCTCTCCGAAATATTCTTGCTCATTCTCATTGCACGATTTAATTCAAAACTCAATTATACGTTTTTTGTGACCGGTTTCATCCGTGATATTTGTATCAACAATTTTGTTTTATTTCTATACATTCCTTTATTTCATCAATTCCCTACAGCTAGCATCTTACAAACGCCAAAACCACCAGCCCTCAGAAAGAAAGAGTACTATGTATGCCATGACCGAGAGAAAATGAGAATGAGATTTGAAAGCTGTTCTCTAGGCAACGGTCGGTGACCTTATGTTTATAGAAATTTCTTGCACTTTAACATTATGAAGGCATCAGTATGAATTTTAGATTTACATATATAAAATTTGTATGGCCCGATGTTTTGCTACACGCATGCTAAATTGATGTAAAATCGAACAAAATAAGAAAAGTTGATGGTCCAGAAATGTATCCATCTGCTTAATGCGAAAAAGTAAACATATTTAAAAAAAATCCAAAAGTTAGGTGAAGAACTCTTTTTGGACTCGAAAGGTTGCCAACCATTGACCGGGTTAAATATTAGCTATATAGAGTTTAGTATTCCTGTTTTGTTGAATCAAAATGGGACGATGGGATTGATGAAGTTGATGGGAAAGCTGACTTATCCCTGATATTGATGCTAACAAAAACTTTCCTCGCGTTGGCTTTCATTACGTCGTATGAAACAAAATGTATACAAACAGTTTTATTTCGAAAAAAATACACAAACTCTGACATAAGCTAGTCGTAATTTCTTTCCATATAGAATATTTGAAACCTGGACAACATATTCTATGTATATGTGAAATACAAGTTTTAAAGTTGTTTTGATAACTTTTGCAGCAGTTTTCTGTGGATTCTTAATGAAAGCTCACGTGATATTTGTTTAGAACAAGTATCAATTGGTGTTTTCAACTATATCAATTTTTTTCTATTATAAAATTAACGCCAAATAGAATAAACATCCCACTTCTCCGACGAGCACTGTAAATCCAAACGAAATAGACAAGAGCGAGCTCGCACCCGTTTCAGTAAAAATATGTGGCCCAAGTGCGAACAAGAGGCGGTGGGCTAAGGAAGGCATTTGACGGAAAAAGGAGGACGGCATCTGGTGGAACAAAAAGAGAGCCCCTTCCCCCCCTCCGCGGAGCAAATAGGAGAACCTTTTTCACTCTTCGTCACTCTCGGCTCGTTGATGTGGCCACTGGTGAAAACCTTCGTTCGTGTGCTTTTGCCGTGCCTCGTCTCAGTAGGAACCTACCATATATCGGTATAGTTTATATTCCATGCTTCGGGAGATTCACATTTTCCACGAGAGCACAATACTGAGCAGAGCCAAAGCAAATAGCGATTTTTCTTTCCCCCCGAAACAGTCGTTGGATGTCTTTTCTCTGTGGCACCGTACAGTCCTACTACTGCGATATTGGAAAATGCTCTGTGGAGCTCCTATGGTTATGCCACAGTGCCAGTGCCAAGGAGACTTTCTGTCAATAATCTAGAAAAGATCATTCTGGGTCCGTGGAAAGTCGGTGTTTTCTGGAGCTTTTTTCCCAACTTTCACCAGCATGTGGCACTTGAGTTGATAAATTTTTGAATCTCGTCGTTGTTCGACAACACCCTGTGGTCACAAGTAAGCCTGATAAAGTTGACCGTTTGTTAATCTCCGGTAATTCTGCCGATTGAATTCGAACACATTGAGCTAGTGTGGGTCAAGCTTTAAAATGCATGTTAATGTGAGAGCGCGCAATGTGAGAGTCTCGTTTATTCCTGAAAAATGTTTACTCGCAGTTCCCAAATCGAAATGATAAGAGATCCGGTAGGCCCGCCTGAAGGTAAAGAGTTCGGGCACAGAACCGGGAACAAACATAAGTTGTGTTAAGAGATCGATTAGCCTGGTACCGAATTTCATTCTTCCCAATCCTTGATCGAAGAAAATCGGTGATTAATGTTCTCAAACTTTTTGTTTCTCTATCTTTTTGCAGTGCTGAACCTGTTGGATGGAATGAAAAGTTTGCTATCGTAAATTCTCCGAGCTCTCAGCATTCACAGAAAGCCCAAAGGATTCTTCCGGAACAGTTGAATGAAGGAGAGCCGGCCATGAGCCAGCCAGCTAGAAATGCCAACCAGGATCATGTTACCAGAAATTTGTCGTGCTAGTGTTGTTTCAAGTGTACCAAACGAACTGCATCGATGAAAAACGAAACCTTTGAATACCGTACTGATAGTGCTTAAGAAATAACCGTAACAAGTGGTGAATATTCAAGACTATAAAGTTGTTGGTGGCTCGAGCTGTTTCTCCTGTTTTCGCCGAAGGGAAATCTGGAAGCATGCTGAAACCGATCAAATCGTTGCTAACCTATTTGCACAAAAATTCCAATGGATCCAACGGTGTTGGGTAAGTCTCTTTTCAATGAAACATGTATTAACAACTACACAAGATTTTTTTTGTTTATCAGGGACCTTTTTTATGCAGGCTTGATGACTCCTTGATGTTTAAATTTTTCCCACTAACTTTAAGGAAATTAAGTGTTTTAAATTTTATATATTGAGCCCAGGATTGTTACCTTTAATAATATGACATTTGATTGATTAAACATGCAACGAACACCTTTAGCGTGTCATGATTCGCTTTTTAGTATTGCTCGTTCAGACTTATGGAATTTCCCATTTTTTTCTGAAGAAGAAGAAGCCCGCAAAATATGTCGCTACAGGTGCCAATCACAGGGTGACCAGTAGACCGCTGCAAGCTTTGTATGGACATTTCAAATTCTTAAATTTTTACACCTCCCATAACTTTTTTTTTGTTGTTTTTGCGGCCAGAAATAGCTATAAAAATTTTGGAAGCGATCCATTCAGTCCTGAATAAGCAGAACGAGTTTTAATTTTGTATGGAAATTTGTATGGGACAACAAAAATTATCATTAAAAATCGTCAGAGATGTGCTGAAAGTTCCAAAAAATATAACTTTGGATGAAAAATATTCCTTGATTCTTACAGTATAATTCATGTGAACAAACCACAAACCTAAATTGTACCCCAGAAAAGATATTTTATATTATACAATTTTGTTTTCAAAATTATTTTTTTTAATTTTTGCGTTTGCGTTTTCACTGCTTATTTGAAAGCTGTGTAAGGCTATGATCATTTAGTATCCGGGCACTTTATTTCGTTGATAGCTACGATAATAGAGCTCGGATATGCAAAACTTTAGTAGCGTTGTATTGGTTATGAAAAGGACTATCTTGCCTATTTTTGATAGATTTTTAAGTTAATGTGTGTTTGAGATATTTACGATGCAAAAAGACATGGTAAAAATAATTTTGCACAAATTTGCTCCTTTTTCGCATTTTACGCCTCGAAAATTCTCCATTGTTGACTTAAAAGCTCATAAACTGTTGGTTTTTTATGATTTTTTTTTTAAACCAAATGGTTGAGAAGTATAAGGAGCCACTTTAGGAGCCACACGAAGTTCAAACCAACCATCGGAGTGCAACCCTTGATCTTGAAAATGGTAAAAAGTCTATGGTTATTGGGGATAACTGAATGCAGACTTCTTAAATAATGCAAAAAATTCATTTCCGGCAGGAAAAAAGTGTTGCCTGACTAGTAAACACCAAGTAAATAACTAATAATGATCAGTTCCAAAGATCGAAATCTGTGCATCCAGTTTTTACGCAATATGACAGATGTGTTCTGATGGACAACAAAATTTATGTTAACTCTAGAAAGACCGCACCAGTCAAAATGACTGGTGGGACACTTTGTTTGTTGAATATCTTTAAAACACTACGCTCTAAAAATTCGCAAAAAATACGACTTTTCATGAATTTTGAATCTCTACAAAACTGTGTATTTTTCATTTTTCTAGCTCTTTTAATAAGCGAGAAAAATTTCGCCATGGACACTCGGACCGTGACCAGTCAAAATGACTGGTAAAATTCACAAACCTATAACTCAAACAAGATAAATTTTTTTCGCTTGCTTTTGGTTTTATTTGCAATCTACATTCAAGACAAAGAGCCTTAGTTGATTTATGGTGGGCAGGAGTGTGTCATTAGCTATGAAATAATTGATTTTCGATGCGAAGTCATGGAAATTTGTAGAAAAAGTTCTCGGATCGACCGCTGTGTGGCGCTTCAAGCACTTGACTCCCAATTTTTTTGGTCTGTTTTGTTGCTCAACTATAATCGAACTTTCTGTCAAAATTTGGCGAAATTTCATCAAGATTTGTAAAAGTTATGTTAGTTTTAATACATGTCCATTCGAGTAATCGAGTAATTTTAGGTGATAAATATGTTTTATACTGAACTAGTATGAGTAAAATAATTATGAATTGTGTACTTATTTATTCAAATTTGAAGACCTTATGTCTATGAAACTTAACAATTTAAATGATTTTTTTTTATTTGATTATTCTTCATACGTTGGTTATCCACCATGGGTGCACGGATTCACCGCAGTTTCTGCCCAAGTATGTATTCACTTGCATTCTTAGATTATTAGGTTCGACAAATTTCCAATTCAAGTTCCCTTACAGGTATTCCGGCACCCGTGTATAAAGCTGGCAACTGATTGAACATTATTTTTATAAGAGGAAACACATCTTACCTGTCGGCAACTTACGGGGTTTGAACCCTAGAGTTTTCTTGCCGATACCGGGAATCGAACCCAGTACACCTGGCATACCTAGACTAGACTCACGCCAGTCTATCTGATAGACCACATTGGCGCTAAGATTTTTCAACATGGGTGCACGGAATGGCTGTAAATTCGCCGTTGTTAATTATATAGAAATAAATAGTTTTTAACTTGCTTCAGAACACCAATTTTTTTTTAATTAGATATGATAGGCATTTGAAATGCAACATTAGTCAATCGAAAAACTTTTAAGGAAAAACAAATCAATGTGTACATTTGACCATGTTGATTCATTATTTTTATTTCCACTGTTTTCCGTCGCACGACATAACTTGATGCATATAATTCCTAAAATTCACTCGATCCATGATAACCGTTTTCCAATTTCTTGGATGTTGATCAGATCTTATCAGATAAATATACGATGGCAAAAACCTGTTTTTTAATAATAAATAAATAAATTTATTATTTCAAGATATAATTGAAATATTTCTTTTCCAGGAATGAAAAAACGGAGCTTAAAATAAAAATCGTTATTTAAATAATTATGACTCAACATGAAAGACATGATTTCGACTTTGGTTTAGTTAAGATTTGTAATAATGCTTTTAAAAAAATTGCAAAAAGTCCAATATATGATTAAAACGCTGTGAATCCGTGCACCCATAGTGAAAAACCATGTATATAACACAAATTTTCATTTGAATCTTTAAAAGTCTTTATTCTTTACCTTTAACATGCAAAAAAATTGATTTTGGATTAATGGCGGTGAATCCGTGCACCCATGGTGAATTGCTCTACTTATATGAAAAATATGCTTCAAAACCTACATTATCAGGTATAATTTATAGGCATCGGGTTGAAAAACTTCAGAGCGATGGATGCTAGAAAACATCTAATAAAACAAAACTGAAGTGAAACCGTGCACCCATGGTCAATACCCATAGCCATCTAACATGTTTTTATTATTAGATTGATAATGTGTTTCAATTTTTTGATAATTATTTGACATATTCATTTTATGACATACACGCATTCGTCAACTATGCCAAACTGAGGTGATTCCGGGCACCCATGGTGAAAAAATATTTCGATTTTATAACAAAAATGTTATCGAATTAATAACAAAATAATTTCAGAAGAAAAAATTTAAAAATATTTTGATAGAAAAAATTTCCCCTTTACCAGTCATTTTGACTGGTCACGGTCCGAATAGGTATATTCAATTTGCCGGTCCTTCTAGTGTTAAAACCAGATTTAAGAAATCAAATTCTTCAAGATGCCTACTCATGAAAAGGTTCCAACTAGATTCCAATTGCTCTTTCCAGGTGAGTTTGTGTGAAATATCATGATTTTGCAAAGGTTTTGCCTCTGTGGTAAAAATATTTGATCAATACATGACTGAAAAAAGTGTGCAAAGATAAAAAAGAGATTTTATGAAAAAGTTAGAGTATTTATTGAAATCATTGATAAATATTTTTTTTATATCTTTACATTAAATGTCATATTAACACCTTCATTTCCTCCATAGAAAGTTTTTCGATCAAATGAATAGTTTTTAAAATGCACACGCTTGTAACTGCCCGGATACTAAATGATCATAGCCTTAGGATGAGAATAAAAAATCTCAAAAAAATGCTTTGCATAGCCAGCTTAGAGCTTAGATTTTTTTTTTTTCAAATAAGCTGTATTAGCGTAAAATAATGTGAGAATTATATATTTCATAACTTAGTGCACTTTCTGTATGAATCTTTAGAAAAAAAAACCTGAAAGACTGGATGAAGGAATTAGTTGAAGAAATCAAAAATTTTGACAACATTGCATTCATATGTTGATAGTATTTTTTCCTGAATTCTTATTTCGAAACTTGAGATTGATGCTTAACACCTTTCTTACTATTGGCCTAGATTTTATTATGTTCAGAACTTCATCAGAGACACGTTATGATGAATTAAAACATAAATAAGCAGAAATGTAAAGAAAATGTTTCAAATGTACAGGAAACAATTTTGAAGAGTCCGACAAAAAAATCGAACGACATATTTTGCGCTTTTACTGATAACCGTATTCTTTATTCGGAAAGAAATGTGAAAAAATACTTATCATATGTGTATGAGTTTCGAAATCATATTTATTAGAAATTCATTACAATAAATCCAGAACTTACAAATTTTATCCTAAGCACGGTTTTGAAAGTTTTTATTAATATGTTAATGCATTTTCGGGGCTGTACTGAAAATTCCTAGATTTAAAAAAAAAATATTGCAAATCTAGAATCCAGCACCCAGAGCTCAGCCTCTAGATACACATTATTAAAAAAAAATAATTTTAAAGTTTAAAGTTAACACAAAACTGAATTCCACCTAATATGAATTTTGAACTAACATCAAAAGTTAAAATTTAATTTTGAATTCGAAATGTGAATCCCAATATAAACTCATGATTTGATTCATGGATCTGTAATTCAATCCGAAATAAATTGTTTATGATCATATTTTAAATACCAGAAACCAGAACTCATCTCTGTTAAAGAGTAGAAAAAAAACAAACTTTTCATTGGAACTTCAACTTGAAATTTTCTGATCACATGGCGTTATATCATAGGAATATTTTATCAAACCCAAATCATGAAAATAAATTTAGTAAGAAGCGAAGTTGTTGTCAAAGACTGGGATGAAGGTGGCAATATTCGACGAAATTTCGCAAGATACTAAAATTATTTTCTACTAATATTATTTTCTTGAAGCTTTGCATTTCAATGTGTTAATATTTTAATTTCTGTAAAATATCCAAACATTCATACACATAAATGCCTAATAAACGATGTACGTATTTCTTCATGTTATTTAAATCTGGGGAAATCAAAAAATATTTTACGCAAAAACGGAAATTTGAAAAAAAGGGTAACTTGCTGGCCATCCTGCAATCAATTTGGCCACCAAAAAAGTTGTTGAAAAGGACCATGATCCTTAACCTTAAGTATACCACACTTTTTACCATAATTATCTGCACAGCCGGGGAATTTTGTACGATTTTTTGAAAAAATGGGAAAAACAGGGTAAATTGGAAAAAAAAAATCTAGGTTTATTTCAAAATATACAAGAAAAAAGTGAAAGAGAATAACACGTAATTTGAATTCTGTTCATTTTCGAATGATCTCTGAAAAATCGAATTTGAGGTTTTATTCGATTTAGCAAATAATGTGAACAAACGCGGGCAAAATCTGGAAAGTTTACAAAAAAAAAACCAAAACTTTTATTCTTGTTTGAAAGAAAGTTTAATATCAAACTAGCTTAACCCCTGTGTGCGTTGCAACAAATCCATTTGGCAAACGTTGAACTAATGGCTCATAGAAAGTGTTAAATAAATTATATAAATTCCACGTCTTCTTTCCTGAAATTATAAAAACTTTGATTTTATCATAATTTAGAATGGTGGCAAAACGAAAGCAATTGCTTTTTTAATTTTTCTTTTATTTAAGACCATGTCTTCAAAAAAGAAAAACTCTATCAACTTTTATGCCTAGTTCTAAACTCGATCTCCAATATAATACTAATTATTCAAAGTAATCCCTCCTCTTTTTAGGAAAAAATCTAAATCACAAATTTGTCTTCGAAAATGGACAGGGTGCGTATTCTTCCCAAAACTTGTATCGTGGCCCCCCTTTCTAGGAGGGGGATGGGCTTCAAATTTCGTAGAAACCACTCCCGGATTCTCCACGCCGATTTTCACGTCGAAAACTAATGAACCGATTTACGTGTAACTTGGTAGGTGGTGGCCAAGGTTGCCGAAAAAAATATCTGTGTTTTTGACAAAAAAATTCTCGAATTCTGTGATTTAAACCTTAAATTCTGTGACGGTTTTCTATGACGCTATTTCTATAAAGTTCATTGGAAATCTTGAAAAATGGGAACTTCTTACAGTTCTAATAGAAAAGAAATCAATTTACATCACCTTGTTTTCATATTTTTATGAATAAGAGTCAGTTTCGGTCTACTTTATTCGACCATCTTCAGAAACTATATTTATTACAAATAAAGGTTGAAAGAGAAAAAAAATTTTAAATTACAATTTTAAAAGTCTAATTAAAATAATTTTAAATCACAAATTGGGAAACACTCACAAAAAGCAATTTTTCCGCCTGCTAGGGCCGTCTCTCTGCTCTACTGTATTGAAAATATCAAGCGATACTTATCAGCATTCTACAGTGAAAGATACACGAGTACACCGGAGATCTTTTACTAAAACCTTAAGTTTTTCCAACATTACTTTTGAATATTTTCAGGGAGAAACTTTGGAATGTGATTGTGCTTCCTGTAAAAATCACAGTTTTTAACTGGAAAAACTTCTGAATTTCATAACGGATAATCACAAGCATCCCAGTATTTTGGCTCCTTCTTTAACAAAACTTTATATTGTAGATTTATCGTTAAAATTATTACCGTTTATCGTGCTCCACATTCCAAAAATTTACCATTCATGAATTTAGTTTTAAAAGGAACAAAACCTTAATACGCGTGGTTGAAAAAAATTCCCATAAGCCCGGAACAAATTTCAAATCCTTCTTTTGTCACTTGGAGTTGGAACATCGCGAGAGGGGGGAGGGGGGGGGGGGGGGTAAATTATAATGCGAAAAACCAATAAATTGGGATAAATTGTACGAAAGTTTGAATGCACAAAATTTTATACTATATCATTGCACAAAACCTAAAAATCAAGTATTTTATTTAAAAAATCATTATAAACAAGAATATAAAAAGTGAAATAAATCCCATCTTCCAATATTTGTTTTTCGTTCTTGGAATCTTTCGGATATTTAAATTGTTTTTGGAAGTTTACATCAAATATTTAAAACTTTATTTATTCCCCCCTTCAATTTTTTTTAGAAAGGGGGTAACAAAAGAAGAAATTGATATTTGTTTCAGTCTAATTTGGAAAGGAAAAAGAATTGCAGAGCGTATTTCTTGTTTAAATTTTTATATAACATAAATTTTGTGTACTGATTTTGATCATTCTCGCTGTTAGACAATGTTCTAGTCATTTGCCAAGAAATAATGTCTTCACTTTAAAAAATATCGACATTTCAACGAATAGTTCAAAAGTTGCAGTTTTTTAAAAACTTTAAAATTTTCGACTGTTTTGAGCGCTTTCAGCGCTCTCATAACCAGAGGGATGTAAATGCTAGAAATCGATTTTGAGTTAATACCGATGGATCCTTCGTAATTTAATCCTCATCTCGTGCAAATTCAGATTTTTCAATACATTCGATAAAATAGCTGCTCGAATCCAAAAATAACAAGAAAAATCAAGTACCTTCCTAATTTTGAAGTGCCTCTTCTCGAAACTATTAGATATGTAGGCACTTACATTCCTCTGGTTCTAAGCGCCTCAGATGTAATGAAATTCTTTCTTCAACTAACTTTCTTCAATTTACCTCTTTTCCGTTTTAAAACTTTTACATAGCTTCAACTTTCAAGTTTGCCCAAGAGATTTTCTGCAATCGAATGTAAATATCGCTTAGTCGTTTCACATTCAACGGGTGTCAAACCGTTTAAACCTTTGTTTTCAACAGCGATCATAAATCCCATTCCAATCCAATCAAAATATTTTAAACACCGGGATCAATGCTTTCACAAATCGAGCATACTAACAATATAATGTGGATATATATTACTGGCAACAAGAAAATCTTTGTGGGTTATGATAATGGCACAGAGCCCTTACCACGAGTCAGACTCGTGGTGATATCCTGTAAAAACATTTTTCCAGCATTTCCAAAACACGTTTTTTTGACGAAGTTAAAAAAAATCTGAGAATATTCCATAAATGCGTGAGGTCACATAGCTACCAAAAGTTGTACCACGAGACCCTTTAACATGGCGAAATATATATAGCGAGTGTTTATGTCATTTCGTTTTTGAGTTGGGTGACACTGGACGTTGATCTTTTTGTTTAAAGTGAAATTTAACTAGGTAATAGTATACTTTCTATGATGAGGTAGAGGACTCTTCTTTACATGTCTTTGGAAGATCCTTGAAAGCCTGGTGATAAGTGTTTTAAAAAACAGCGTTAAAGTATCCGGTTATTTGGAATGATTTCCTTTATTCATGTTTCGGTAAACACACTAGATCCCTATGAAGCAGACAAACAAGGTCAGTCCTCTGGAGATGTTCTCCGAGGAAGTCTCCTGAAACCGAGTGTTTTCATGCTATTCTTGTTAGAGATATGACTGTAAGCCAGTTTTCCCAAGATCTTACTGTTGATTTTGTTGAGCTGCAGCGAGTTATCGATTAGTGACCAAAGAACCCGATAATCTTGAACATTTCAAAAGGTTAAAAACATTTCTGTGGTATAGATCAAGTTCTGTTGACCAGGTATCGAGAAAAGATTCCGTCTTTACTTTAATATTAGTTTAAGCTTATTGAAATCGTGTACTAATCAGATAATTAAACCTCTTTTCAGAGTAACCAACGGAATTGGTACCATGGAGGAAACAAGCCTGGATACTAACAGTGCTATGGACGGCGCCGAAGAAACGCCGTGCGAGGATCCCCTGTACGACCCGCTAGCCCTCGATGGGGAAGAGGACGTACTGGGGGCATGTGACGGTGCAGGGAATGTGGAAAGAATCGATTTGAACAGCAGTATCTGCAGCACTGTGAGCAGTGTGACCGCTGAAACTGCGAACACGAGTTGTAGTGATTTGGACAGTTCTGCCGGTCAGATTATACTGGTCGATGTGACCAGCCTGAAACAGGGAAGTGAGCTAGCGAGGGTAACGGGAGAACCTGCTGTGACTATTAGTGTAAACGGCCTTGATGACAGTGGCATGTCCCTGGAGAATGGGCACAATAGTGATGAGACCAAGTCTACCAACCTGGAAGATGATAGCTTTACGACGGCCTCCTGTGGGGATACCCCAATCGTGACGGTGACGGATTTGGTGGTACCGGAGGAATGTCCAGATGTTGCCGATCGTTCCAACGCTGAAGAAACTGATCCGATCGCAACGAGCTCGACTAATACTCAGGAACCTGAAGAGGAAGAAGCAAGCGATGGATCAGATTCAGGATTAGGATCCGAACCGTCCAGGAATCTTTCGACATTGGAGAAAGAAATCACAGAGCTGCCTCCGGTGAAAAGCAATCTCAAGCGGCGCTCGGCGGAGGAAACGACCGGTGCGAGTAACGAAAAGCGACCAAAGAAGGGCATTACATTTGACGGGGTGACGGTCTACTATTTCAGTCGGATGCAAGGTTTTGGATGTGTACCATCACAGGGTGGATGCACTCTCGGTATGGAAATTCAGCACATGCATTCAAGGTGAGTTCAATCGCTAATTATTATTGATCATTATTACAATTTTTAACATGGTTCAAACTTTGCAGGAGGTTTACCTTGGCCGAACATGCCGCCGAACAGAGGAAAATGCATCGAGCACAGCTGCAGGAGCTTAATCCTCGCAGCAGCTCTAGCGAAGAAACGGACAGCGACGAGGAACCAAGCTGTGACAGCGGTTCCGAGGGTGAATGCGAATCCTATGGTTTCCTACAGCCGGTGACGGCTCGACAGCGACGGGCACTCCTCAAAGCAGCCGGTGTGCGACAAATCGATTCTTCCGAAAAGGACGAGTGCCGATTGATTCGAACTTCTCGGGAAGTATGCGGTTGTACCTGCCGAGGATACTGTGATCCGGATACGTGTGCCTGCAGTCAGGCTGGCATCAAATGTCAGGTGGATAGGCCAAATTTTCCTTGTGGATGTACACAGGATGGTTGTGCCAACGTCATGGGTCGGGTTGAGTTTAATCCAGCTAGGGTGCGAACACATTTCATACACACTATCATGAGGTTAAATTTGGATAACAAGACAAATGGGGACACGGACGGTGGGATGGCAATGGGAGCTAATGGTGGTTATGGTAGCTTGAAAGACTGGTCTAGTGGTCCTGTACGGTTACCAGGACTGTACGGAAGGCTGGCAGTCAATGGAGGAGCTGATACTGTGGATGGATATCACCATCACCAGCATCATCAGGCTCACCATCAGATGCAGCATCAATACGCATTAGCGGGGCATAACTATCTAGGCAATCATTCGGTTCCACAAGGAACAGATTCTCTAGATCTCCATTACGCTTTTAGGGATTACTATTCTTCCAATCAACCTACTGATCAATTGCCGATGAATAATGCACTAATGGCACCTTACTACGGAAATTATCCAACCAGTCTAGAACAATACCATCAACCTCACCACAGCAGTCTTATTTTGGACCACCACCAGCAACGGCAACAAGATCCACATTCCACAATCTACCACGGACAGATGGTAGAATGCCTCCCGGGAACTTCGACCTCGAATACCAATACCACGGTAATAATGGATGAAGACACAACCCTAAACACTCCTATCAACCCAAATTTCGTCTGTGACGAAACTCTACTCTGCAGCAGCACCTCCAATTTGGTAGACCATGGTCTATCGCAAACAGATCCTCTTAATACTAGTTCCTCCTGTCCAGAAAAAGTAATTATCCCCGAAACATCGGAGCCCCTACCTGAAACCAGCCCTCTGGATACTGGCGGAGATTTCATTGACCTTAACACCCCTTTAGCACCAAGTAGCGAACGTTTGGAAGCCATTAATGATCTCCTCGCCAGCAGTAGACATTCGATTGGCATCGTCAAGCAATCCATTATTGCCGAAGAAGACGACGAACTAAGCGACTTCCGGGATCCACCACAGATTCCCATCACCCATGCTGCAGAATCCAACAACACACTCACCGAAACCAACGATACTCAACCACTGGATGTTCCGAAGAGTACTGCAACTACACTCGGTACGCCCATCCTGCAAGATACCCATTCGGACCCTACCAAAGTCGCCGAAGTCCCTGAACAAGTCGCCCCTAGTGCCGTAATCGAAACGACCGAACACTTAAGTGAAATTATCAAAAATAGTATTGTTGAAACTGTCTCCAATTAGACGTAGCTAATGGTAGCTATCAGAAAGCGTAAATTTAAATCTTTATGTTTCCGATCCCTTCTATATCATTCCCCTATCTAGCAATTGATGAAATTGTTTAAAAATTCTACTTTTTTCCTAATTTTGTTTAAACTATATCTTGTTATCTATCTGTATTTTGTTTCCTGGCTTTAATTGCACCTTTACAAATTGACTCACATCAGCTTTAATCCACTTTTCAACTAACACTACTGACATCCGGAATCAGGAGTGAGGCGGTAGAAAAAGAAAAACTTGACTCATAGTTGAATTTATGCCGTTTATCATAGAGGAATACAATGTAAGTTGGTCTAAATTGTGAAAAAGCGAACAAGAAACCAGTTAGGGTAGAACTTTTTCTTAATCACAACGTTTCATGGTAAGCAACAACTAACAGTTGTAGAAGAATAAATTTTAAAAAATACACTTACTATGTCATGTGAGCTCCGTAGGAGGAAGTGTAAAGCTGTCACTTTCGAAAATTGGTGTCTGAGCTAGTTTCCTCAAATGACACAACTACGAGAACCTTTTGAAGTAAGAACCCCAAACATGGAAAAAATAGTGTATCCCCAAATTAGGATATCGTAAGCTGTCACGAGACAAGAAAAAAAAACCACACATAAACACAGAGCAAAAACAGAATTTCGTAGCCGAGAGTAAACTTCCTAGCAAAAACAAACAAACAAACATACAAACATGTACATAAGTTTCATTGAAAATAACAAAATATGTAATAAAGAATTCTTACAGAAGATAAGTAAAAAATCTTCATTCAAAAACAAAATTGTTGAAGAAACCGAAATTTGTAAAATAACTCAATCTGGAGAAAAACTAAAATTAACTATTATATCAATTATGAAAACATCAGTAATTGACAAAAATACAATTAGTCGCATAACGATGCTAGCTGCTCATTGTTCGATGAAAAATATCACATCCCTTATAATGTTAGCGTTCTCTCTACCACCTGGAAGAAATCTCTTCCAACAACAGGACTTTTAGCAAATAAGAAAAATTACCGATTCCGAAAGCATAAGTATATTGCAAGTCTATGTTGTATTTACATTACAAACTTATGTATTTTTTTTTTAATTTGTCAATAATACTTCTAATGTCGACATCTATTTACAAATCATTTCATAAAACGGAACTTCTTCAAGGCTTAAAAATGTAATCCTCAGCCATTTCAACACCCATCTGCTTCCGAATGGTATCCTGGACCCTCGCCACAGCCAAACTATCGGAATGGCTCACAATCGACGATTCCAAATCACCGGCCTCTATCCTTAGCCGGCATTCCTCAGCCTCATACCGAAGGCCAACGCTGTTCTTCTGAATACACTCCACCTTGGACATAGGCAATGGGTAAAATTTAATCGTCCCATCCAAATCTGTCAGTTCGGTCGGACACCAGAAATCAGGAAGCTGTAGCAGAAAAGTGTTTTAGTTAAGTTGATTTAAAAAAAGCATTTTTTTTACTAAATTTACCGTGATAGTCCCCTCTGTTCCGCTAATCGTGGCAGTATTTGAAAGTGTTTCGACCCCACTGGTTCGAATTTTGACTGTTGCACCACTGGGAAATTTGAGCTCAACATTTGTCTGAACATCCACGTTTTCTTCGTTCATTTCTCCTTCGGTCTTAATCTCCGCTGGACTTTGTTCCAGAATCCAAAGCGCCAGTTGGCTGCTGTAGAGACCCAAATCTAGCACACTTCCTCCGCCCAAGTGCTGCATCCGGATACGTTGGACCTTACTGATGGGGAATCCCAGTTCGACTTTAACCTCCCGAATATCACCAAGATCGCCGTTGCGGATGCGATTCCGTATGTAACCATAAGCTGGGAAGAATCTTGACGAAATACCTTCCATGCAGAACAATTTACGTTCCCTGGCATACTCCAGCAAAGCCTTCGATTGACCCTCGTTAACGCAAAGAGGACGTTCGCAAAGCACGTGCTTTCCACCGTCTAGCATCTGAAGCGCGATTTCGTAGCGCAGACTGTTCATCGTACCCACGTAGACGATATCTATCGAAAAGAAATCACAACGAACAATAATTTTTTCACTTTTGGAATTAGTTCCAATCAACCTTCAAATAGCTTGCAGGCTCAAATCGACATTCATTCGAAATAGCCTAATTCACTAGATGGTGATCGTAAGAGTAACTCACCGACATTGGGATCCCGGGCCAGTGCCTCGAAACCGACGTGAAAATTTCTGATTCCATGAAGTTCGGCAAATTTCTGTGCATTTTCCAATCCTCGAGCAGCAACGGCTACCACGTGATGATCGGCTTTTGGCAACGTCGAAACGGCACACGCAAAATCGTGCGAAATTGTTCCCGCGCCAGCGATTCCCCAACGTAATGGTGCCATTTTTTCTCGCAAAATTAAACTTGACAAGACTGTTGCTACGACTTAGCGAAAAAAATGTGAACTAATCAGCTCTCGTTCTAGAATAGGAACTACACTTTCACTATCACTTGTTCTAACCGCCAGTCTTCAGATCTCGGATCTAAATGGCGCAATCGCTGATTGTCTGTTACAAGTACTATCTTGGGCTCTTTGAGACGCGGTTTTGCTGATTCTTAGCCGAATGCATTTTCATTTATTTCCAAACCGGCACCCTCCCCACCCCCACACTAATATGATTGTTTTCCGTTTCGCTACCAGTGCAGTGAATGGTGATGATGATGATCGTCATCGTCGTCATGAGCATTTTCTTTCTTCCTTGACGATGATCTCTGCATCCCTACAGCTGATCGGGTTTTCCACTCAATGGTGCACAATGTGGTAAGTTTTGCCCGAATGAAAGAAATCTTTGGTGAATGGCCTGTGTTCCGGTCGCTCGGGATCAATGAAATGATACTCTCTGTTCTGCGGACGGAACCGAGGTGAAAGGTCGTTTACATGAATTTACTCTCCTCAGTAAGAAACAACAACTTTTCCGGATGAAGTGGTTTTCCCGGCTTCAGGTCTGTGACATGACTGGCATATGACAAATACTGAGTTGAATAAACCAACTACATAATAAGTATGGGAAATGAAAATTCAAAAATCTTTTTAAAAAATGCTTGCAGTTATGGATGAGCCGAAGAATATTGAATTAAAGCTCAAAATAAAAATACACACAATAAAAAACAGTTCAAAGCTGATTCAACATTAAGCATTTATAGTTTGAATTAAAATAAGGGTTCTGTAATGATTTATCACTCAAAACGTCATATCATTCGGAATTCGGGAACAAGATCGTAAGTTAAAATCAAAATTTAGTAAAAGAATCAATATAGGGATGACCTGGGATTGTTTATTCCATTTTTTATTTATTTTGAATCATTAAGGTAATCTGTAATTTAAAAACAGGATATCTAAATTTCTAACATATTACTTTCATGCTTTGCACAACAGTACATCGTGCATCATTGTAAACTTTATGATTTCATTACACAGAAAATAAGAAAAAGGTAAAATTTACCGAGGAGTGAGATGATTTTTTTAAACCCTCTTTCGAGGTAAATTTTACCTTTTTCGCATTCACCTAGCAAAATAGTAAATAATACCGTTTTTCCATTCGCGGATTTAAAAGATAAATGCTAGTTGGTTTGATTTGTTTCTTCAATAAAAATAAAACAAAAACAAAATTCATTAAAAAAAAATTTTAATTTTAGATACATAGGGACTTCTTCTTATATTTATGATTGGAATGTATCACCGTGTTTAAAATAAAATACTGTTCAGGCAAGTCCTTTCTTCGCCAAGCTCGTGGCAGTTCCATTAACGTTCTTCCGAGCAATCATGGCTGCAGAATCCTCCTGATTGCAGAATTCCTCAACTATTCTTGTGAATTTATCGGTAGCCATCGTGATATTAAACTCATTAAAGTCATTTATTAGCTGAATTTTAATTATTTATTCAGAATTTGAATTATGAATCTGAATTCAAAATTTCAATTTTGAATCTTTTTCGAATTTCAATACGATTTCTTGAATGAACAAAACAAAACGATATCTAAGTTCATATTCAAGATCAGAATTTTGAAAATACATAAACGAATAGGTGAAATTTTTATCAGGGTCCTCAATCCCTTCAGAGCTTTATAATTTAATTTCTGATGTTTTTTTTGTTTCAGTTTATCAGACTTGCGTATCTAAATTTGATTATTTTTTTTTTTTATTTACGACACTTTACCATCCTTGTGGCATTTGTGTCTGCATAGTTTATATTTTACAGAGTTTCATAGATTTTGCATTTTTTCAGAAAATCTAAGAGGGGCTTTTCACGTGATTCTTCATTTTTTAAAACATCGAAAACAGATCCTTGTATATTGTGTTCCTCTCGGGCCTCTTTGTATCCCCATAGCAATCCGTCAGAATATGTTGAACAGTGGTCTGTATACCACAGAATTGGCAAACTGGTGCAAGGCTTTTGTCAAACAAGTATGCGTGTGTTAGCCTAGTGTGTCCTATGCGGAGTCTTGTGAGAACAAGCTGGTCTGAAGGACATTTCCGGTCTTTATATTTCGAGGGCGTGTATTTATGTTGTCTGAGGAATGATTGGTTTGCGTGCCATCGGTGTTCCCATGTTCTCCACATACTTCTTTTTATGAACCTTATAGCGTCTTGCGCTGGGACTCGAGAGTCAGAAGGAGTTGAGTTGTTGCGTGCAGTATTCGCGCATTTGTACTCTTCTTCGTTGCCTGGTATTCTAGCATGTCCTGGAACCCACGTGAAAGTAATGTTGTGATTACGAGTGTATTTCTCCATAGACTGAATCCATGGATGACGCGAATTTCCTTTGAAGAGGGCGTCCAAACAGCTAGCAGAGTCAGTTAAAATGAGGGTGCAACAATTTCGGTTGATTTCCTGAACAGCAACATTTAATGCATACGCTTCCGCTGTGAAAATGCTACATTCGCTAGGTAGAGAGCAGCTTATTTTTCTTGGCGGTATGTAGATCCCTGCTCCAGTTTCGTTGGCATCCTTTGAACCGTCTGTATAGACTTGCTTGTGTCTCGAATACTTGTTTGCAATGAACTCGTTGAACTTCGGAAGTACGGTTGTTTGATTGCTGCCTGCTTTTATAATTTTCCTCAGAGTGTTGTCTATATTTGGCGGTTCATCATACCATGAACGATCCGTTAATCTTGCTACTGGATAGATGTTAGGTATCACTGCGTTGGTGGTTAATTGAAAAATATGCTTGGATCTTTCGGTTGTTGATGTGCAGCGATCGATGCCTTTCTCAACCATACGGATTCCCAGCTGTGCTAATTTTCGAATTATTAGCAACCGAAATGGTAGAGCGCCAGATTCTGCCAACAGAGATTCGATGGGGCTTGAACGGAAAGCACCAGAAGACAGTCTAACAACTTCGTTGTAAGTAGGGCAGAGGATTTCGTCCATTAAATCCATGCTGCAGCTGGTAAGTCCAACTCCATACATCAACTTGGATGTTATGAGTGCGTTGCCAACTTGTAGGAGAGTTTTTCGGTAGCTTCTTTTGAGTTTATATCCGAGTATTTTCAGAAGTCGCTTGATATATGCAAAGTGTTCGCGGAATTGCATTTTGGAATCCAGAAGCGCGCCCAAAATTTTCATTTTTCTAACTTGGGGTATGGGTTCATTATTCAGTTTAATGGGTCTGCCGCGCTTTTGGTGTTTTATTTTGCATATGTTCATTAGCATGGATTTAAACCCTACACTTTTTGTCCAATTGGTGAAAGCGTTGACAGCTGCCCTCAGCTGTTGGCGAATTGTTGTCTTGTTTTCTCCCTTGGCAATCAGAAGTACGTCGTCTGCATATAGAAGAATTTCAACGTTCCTGGGGATCACTTCGAAAAGTGGTTGTATAGCAACTAGAAACAGCGTGACTGATAGCGTCGAGCCTTGGGGAACTCCGTTTTCCGCTTTTCGTGGGCTGGACAACGACCCGTTCGCCGATACTCTGAAAGTTCTATTTTCGAGGTAACTGTACAGAATGTTTAGTAAACGGCATTTGATATTCCATTTTCTCAAAGTATTCAGAATATGTACCTTATTCGTCGTGTCGAAAGCTTTCGAAATGTCGAGAGAAACTAGTTCAACATGCTCTGAGTCATTAATCTTTATGAGTGTCTCAAGCTGTGCTAAATGTGTGTCAACTCCTTGGCCAGCACGAAAAGCATGTTGACGGCGGTCTTATCGGCTGGTGCCTTCGAGTTCAGTGATCAGACGTCGATTGATCATGCGCTCAAACAACTTCCCCATTCAACTCAAGAGCGTTATAGGCCTATATCCATCTGGTGAACTACGATTCCCGTCTGGCTTAGGGATGGGGATGACAATGCCTTGGCGCCAGGATATTGGAAAATTACCCGAAGTCCAGATCTGGTTGTAGAGCTCCAAGAGTGCACGTTTGGCGGACGACGACAATTTTTGGTGAAGAGGATAGCCGATATTGTCCTAACCAGAAGAATTACCTCGATCTCGATTACGTCGATCTAACGCCCAGAGTAATTCTTTCATTGAGAATTCTCTGTTGTATTTTTCCTCCAGATGTGGCTGGTTAGTAGTCATGGACATGGATTGGATCTGGAGCCTTTTGGGACAGCTAGAGTTGGAGAACCGTTTCTCATATTCATCTGCTAGCGCATTGCAGACAGTGTAACCGTCGCTGGTCGCTCCAGCTGGAAGATGAAGGATGATATTACAAGAGCTTCGTTTACCCTGAAGACGGTTCACGCGATTCCATACGTCAGAAGATGGAGTTTCCGGATTAATACTCTCAACTAGTTTCTCCCATGACTTCTGTTTCGCTTCATGTATCATTTTGCGGCAAATAGATCTCGATTCGTGAAATTGGGCTAGTGCTTCTGGTTTCCGTGGGTCGTTGTCGTCAAGTCTTCTCAGTGATCGTAGAGTCTTGCGTCGCTTTTTAACGGCCGATTCGATGTCTGTGCTCCACCAAGCAACTGCTTTCTTCTCAGGTTTTCCACTTGTCCTAGGAATAGTTTTTTCTGCCGCCTCGATGATTCGTTTCTCCCGGGATCAAGTTATCATTCGTCATTTTTTCGAAAGCTTCCCAGTCAGCTCGTTTATACAGCCATTTTCGATGCCGCATTGGTTCGTCATTGTTACCAAAACTTCGTATGAGTATTGGGAAGTGGTCACTGTCGGAAGTGTCCGGAAGAATGTTCCAAGTAAACTTGTCGGAAAGAGTTGCTGAGCAAATGGAAACGTCCATTGCTTGGGTTTTACCTGTTGCTGAGTCGACACGTGTGACACACCGTCGTTCAAAACAACAAGTCCGTGGTCCACAGTTAGCCCTATTAGTTGATTACCTCGATTAGTCGCTGGTGTTGATCTTCTTGTAATGTAGCTGCCCCATGCAGCGTGGTGCGCGTTGACATCTCCTAAGATCATCAGCGGTTTTGGTAGAGAAGTTAGCAGTGCGTCTAAGTTGTCTATGACGTTACTGTCACTGGGTGGAAGGTGAACGGAGACAAGGGTCATCTCTACTGGAGAGTAGATACGAACCGCTACAGCTTGGATATCGTTATTCACTGGAAGTCGTTGTAAAGGTATCCCTGTTTTGATAGCCAGGGCTGCACCTTGTCTGCTGTGAGCGGAGCATGCTCCCAGTAGAAGATGGTAGCTGCGACCGATGAAATTGGAAGCCACGTTATGTGAACCAGCATTTGTTTCTTGTAGACAAATCACCAAGGGTTGGAACTTTGATATCAGAAGCAGCAGTTCATTTCGATGCGTTCGCAAACCTCTGATGTTCCACTGGATAGCAAGGGTTGTGTTACCACGTACATCTAGTTCCGTTGAATCTATGGAGAGACGGTCGGCTGAATTCGGCGAATCGTTAAAACGTGTTGGTATACTTGCCAGAGAGGGCAGCTCCCCCGTCTCAGATGTTACCGGAAGTTGTTCAATTGTGTTCAGTTGTGTAGAAGCGGTTAAGTCTGACACAAGGAGATGCGTGTTTGCTGGATTCCTGCTTGGAACTGACTGTAGCCGGTAGTTTCTGGGACTTCGATTAGAGATGTCAACAATAGTGGGACTGAGATTCAGGTCACAAGACGAGAGGAGAGTTTTTTGGACATGAAAATCTCCGTACTGGGGGGTGGTGTCATCTGTGGGATAAGATATGGCTGGGTCTGATGCTTGTAGATGAATATCAAGGGTACTTGCCATGTTGGGCATGTTCCCCGTGTCAGCCGTTGCAGTATGTCGTTCGTGGTGTCGTGTATTTTATGTATTTCCTGCAAAAGCTGACACGGGGTAGTGCCTGTTTGCTGGATTCCTGGTTGAAACTGATTGATCAGTACTTTCGTACTGGGAGGTGTTATCTGTGGAATAAGATGTGGCTGGGTCTGTTGTTGAAAGTTGAAATTCGAGGGTACTTGCCATGGAAGGCATGTTCCCCGTGTCAGCCGTTGCAGTATGTAGTTCTTGGTCGGGTGTAGATGATGTATTTCCTGCAGAAGCTGACACGGGGAGTGCCTGTCTGCTGGATGCCTGCTTGTCAGATGCGTATTTTGGCTAGAAGTGTGTTCGTTCCTTATTCGGGTACCTATTTCGTTGCTGAGTTTGTTCTGCGTTATGTTGGATGGTGCGGGTAATGTAGAGAAGTCTTTAGTTGAATTGTCACGGTTAGTCGTCATAGTCGTCATCGTCATCGTCATCTTCAATCATCTGGCAAATTCCGTGGGAGTTCTGCACACTAGTGGTCGGGTGATCTTGGTGTATTTTCTTGGGTGCGTTATCATGTATGGTGGTTACAGTTTTTTTTCCTGAATCTTTACGGGAAATTCTCGACCTTGTAACTGTTTCCGTTTCATTATTTGTTGGTCTTGTGCTGATTTGACTTGTGCCAGTTTATTGGTTGATTTTTAATGCTTCTTGGTGTACAGTTTGGAGAGCTTCTAACTGAGATTTGAGAAGGGAAAAATCTTTCAGCTAGTTCCTAAGCTTCTGTACTTCCTTATGCAACATTTTAATTTCCCGGTCTTTGTCGGAGTGCTCATCAAGTCGGTTCTGCACTTGGATGGAATATGTGTTGTTGGGACTGGTTCTTTGAACCTCATCTCTGGCTTCACGGTACGTAAGGCTTTTGTCAACCTTGATTCGAACTACTGCTTCCTTCTTTCGGAAGACCGGACAGCTCTTGCTGATCGGTGAGTGGGCTCCATCGCAGTGATAACAGTATGCAGGGTTGGGGCAGATTTCATCTTTTTCCAAACTGTATTTTTGGGAACAGTTAAATCACACCGCTTCGCTCGAACAGTGCTTACGGGTGTGACCGTAGGCAGCACAGCTGCGGCACTGTAGAACTGGTAGTACGTGCGGACAGCAATGCGTAGCATGCCAAAGAGTATGTG
Source organism: Uranotaenia lowii (assembly GCF_029784155.1). Lineage (NCBI taxonomy): Eukaryota > Metazoa > Arthropoda > Insecta > Diptera > Culicidae > Uranotaenia > Uranotaenia lowii. Next base: position 70,900,413 of record NC_073692.1, on the reverse strand, counting down.
TTTTGGTTTCTTTGTTCCTTTAAATGTCAGTATGAGAAGTGGCGTGTTTTTGATGGCACCAGTTTTCTTGTCCTTTGATGTAATACGCTTAACAGCTGTGACACCTTCCCGAAACAATTCTTTTAGAAGATCACTTTCGCTTCATTCTTTTGTATCAGGATCATAAACAACACCCTTGGAAAAACTGTAAGTTGGATGGTCGACTACTTCTACGGCTGTTCGTTCATCATCCATAAGGTGAGTCATTCTGCACAACTTGTTATAGACTTCTGGTGATTGTGTTTTCAGAATGTATCGGTCACCGTTCGCTTCCTTGACAGCAGAAACCATATGTCGATTTCCGTAACCGACAATTGTTTCAACAGATCGTGATATTAGACAAGGATTTTTTGGGAGTGCTGGTCGATTGTCGTCGTTATCAGAAGCCGCTCGTAGGAGCAGTATGCGAAGGATACCATCATTTTGGTTTTTGGCCATCCATGCTGGAAATGAATCTCGGTCGTCTGGCGGATCTGGATCCCTCCCTGCCATACCAACTACGATGAGAGATTACCTCTCAATCGCAGAAAGAAAACTTTTTCGTTTCGGCGAAACTAAATTGCACTAATTTCTTGCTCGGGTTGCCACAGAATGAAAACAGTTTTGGATATGTTTACGACGATTTCACAGATATAGCGAAAAAGTAGCCCACTTTCGTGTAAAACTAGTTGGTTGGTGATACTTCCAACAGCACGTCGCGAAAACTATAAATTTCCGAAGTGATTTCACGATAAATTAAGGAAAACTTTATCCGATATATCAGCGCGTGTACTCTGGAGTGGGTACCCGAGTAGAAAGAGAATTTGATTATGAATTTCGAATAATGTATCTGATTTTGATTTTTCAATTTAGGATCGCCGTTTCCAAGGATTGTAAGTTTGAATTCAGCATATTAATATAGTTAAAGAACTGTGTATCTGAATATGAAACGCAAATTCAAAATGGAATTTATGTTCGAAAAATTATTATCTAACTATTGAAAATGAATATGAGTTTCGAAAAGCATTAATCAAATTTGGAATGAAATTCGAAATCTTATTTGAACCAGTATTTCAAAACAGTATTTCATTTCTAATTTCTAATGATGATTCGAACTGTAGATCAAGAATTCTGAACTGGATACAGAATCGCAAATATGAAAACAGAAATACAATTTTATTTAAGTAACCAGAACTTCCGGAATGAATTTAATGTCATTTGAAATTAAAAATCCAGAGCTAATTTTTATTAACAAGTGAGAAAATATAGAAAAATTGTAGCTGAATGCTGAATTTGGGATTAGTTTTCAAGGATTTCCCATCAGTTTTGAATCAAGATTGTAACTCTTAAATAAACTTACTCAATCATCAAAATTTTATAAAAAATTTATAATTTTGGATGTAAAGTGGAAAACCTCGCTTGCTGTTTCTGGACCCTCATGAGGGGGGGGGGGGGGGGGGGGGGGTGGAGGTGATCAGTTTTTTGTTGAAAGGTGATCAGTTTTTTGTTGAAAAAAGTGGTGTTTTTGATAACTTTTACAAAATCATTAATTTTAATAAATAGATGATTTTTTTTTGGAAATATTTTTAGTATGTTTAGAAGCCAAAAAACACGGCTTCATTTTGTAGAAAAAAGAATTTGTTTATAATATAAACTTTATATCCAATGTAGTTGGTTTGAAAAGCGAATAAAAACAGTCGCAAATGAGTGAATTCACGTCACAAAAAAGGAAAGAATTTTACGAGAAAACTCTGACTTTTTTTAAATAAAAAAAATGAGATTTTCTTTGGAAATGATAAGACGATTCTAAAACTCTAAAATTTATAGAAATCGGTTGGTATCAAGCTGAGTTACAACAGCGCGAATAAGTGAATTCACGTCACAAAATTTGATTTTATATGGAAAATTAAATTTTAATATGGAAAATATGCTCTGAAAGCTGTTTACCCTCCAGATGGTCGGATTTTTACAAATCGAGCATAATTTAGTTGATTTAGTTTTTGATTTTTAAGTTTTCAAATAATATAACAAAAAGATTGAATCTGGTGAATCTTTGAATGAAGACAGTAGTAATTTTAACATATGATCTCTCAATATATTGCTATTCAAGTGCCAATCAAAATAAGGAAAAAGTTAGGTGCAGATACTGAAAATTTATAATTGTAAAAGTCGGAACAACAGAAAATCGTTTTTGAAGTGTACATAACATTTGAAGGCTCCAAAGAATGGTTCAGTATAACCACAGGTATAAATTTATATTCGTGACGTGAATTCAGTCAACTACCCTGTTCTGTTTGAACTGAGTGAATTCACGTCACAACTTCAAATAAGCATAACTTCGTTCGTTGTTGTTTAATCGAGAAGCTCTGTACATCAAATTGTGGGTAATTGTTTTCTTTACAACTCCTTCAAAGACACCGATATTCTATTTCCACAGAGAGAACAGAAAATCAAAGATGTATGTACTAAAGTCCGAAATGGTTAATTCTTGCGTGAATTCACGTCACAAAAGTAATTAGTCACAACAAAAACAACGTAAATTTTGAAATGACCAAGTTATATTTATTTTGAAGGAAATTCAATTTGCGACCGTTTGCTACATTTTTTTTTTCATTTTCAAGTAAATTGGTTGACTTCTAGAATGATAACAGTGCAGAAAAGTCCGGAAAAGCGATTTCACGTCACGGTGGAATGTGTCACGTATATGTATTTTTTCTGATTTCTAACACTTTTATTTTTGGAGTTAGATTTGGTTAGATTTTTTTAAAAATAAAATTAAGCCACATTTCAAAGCTACATAACTCTGTTATTTTTCTACGGAAATCATAAAATAGTAAATCAAAACGCATCTTAATTTTACCAGCTTTTTAAACAAAATGTTAAAAAAAAAATAGGTAGTAACGACATGAAAAATTGTAAATAAGCTTTAAATAATGTCTAAAAGTACCGTCTGCATCATCGAATATTCTGCAAAAACTACCATTGTATAGCAGACGGTACCGTTACACTAACAATATCAATTTAGATTATTGGTTGAAACTTCAAGTCAGTTATGTTGTAAACACTCTACAAAGCTCGAATAAATAGTGTTTTTTACCCGCTTTGATAATTTATTTTTGTTTTTAGAAGCGCGCGTTACTTTTTTATGTGAGTGCAGTTGTTTGACTATTTTATTGTTTGTGATGAAAAAAAAGGGTTTTATTGGCATTATTTCTTTAATAACCGTTAAAGGAATTGTTGGTCCACTTTGGTGTCTTCAGATGAAAAATGCATCATAAATTGAGCTATAAAATGGTATTTTTTGTAGAATATTCGGTGATACAGACGGTACTTTTAGACATCGTTTAAAGCATATTTTCAATTTTTCATGTTAAAGGTCATTACTTTTTTTAATATTTTATTTAAAAAGCTGGTAAAATTTTGATGCGTTTTTATGTGTTATTTTATTACTTCCGTTGAAAAAAAAAACAGAGTTGAATATGTAGCTTTGAAATATGGTTTTATTTCATTTACAAAAAAATCTATCTCGAAAAATAAAACAGTTAGAAATAAAAAAAAAAATACATGTGTTTTTAAGCCATAAAAAATGAACCCAATTTTCAGTTCTAGTGAAGATCTGAAGACCCCCGGCGCAAATTGTCAGAAAATAGAAAAAAAATCCCCAAGTGTGTCACATGTTGTCTCGGAAGTCTTTGCATCAGTGAGTAAAGATTTTCCTCATGTATTGTCCAAGAAACAAATTTTACATCATTTGCGAGATATGACTAGAGAATTCAGTCACCCCAGGATACTAGTGTTCTCACACTCTAGCTTTACGAATATTCTTTCAAATAATAACCAACAAAACGCATCGATTTTTTTTTTAATTTTATCTTTGAAACTCCTATACAGTTCTTTATTTTTGCTTGTTTTTTTTTGTTTATTTTCAGTAATACACATCATGCCAATGTTTATGTTTTTATTTTCATTTGTTTAATTTATTTTACTTTTCCTTCTCCATCAATCCACTTTCCTCGCTCCTCTTGCGCTAAACTGTGTTTAAGCTATAATTAAGTGTAAATTAATCCTAAAACACATCATCGCCTAGTTTTCATTTTCTTCTCATAGATTTTCTTCAGCTTCCTCTGCGAAACGTCTTCACTAACACCCTTTTGTGAAGAACAATGTTTTACCGTAAACTGATTCGCCTGTCCTGATCCGTTCGGTTATTACATATTTTGAAGAAGAAACAGGAAACTAACTAGTTGAAATTTAGTACGGATTTTTTAAAGGGCAATAAATTACAACACAAATCGTCTGATTGAAACGTGTCCCGAGTTGTTCGTTTTTTCTGACGTTCACATTTTCTTCTTCCCCATTACGGGGGCGCCCGAGAAGCAATCAAACTAAATCACAAGGTTTTACAATCTTTTCTCCGTAGTAAAAGATTCCGATTATTGGTTTTAATGAAAGAACAAAGTACAATTGTTCTCGTTTTCAGTTTGTCAATTCTCACTGTCTGAAGGTTTGGAAAACGAGTTGTTTAACTTAATATTTTGTACATAAATTTAAATTCATCTTTTGGGAAATCATTCTGCTAGCATATTTGTCATGAAATAAATCATGGCCTTACTCTTACTTTCTTTCTTCTTCTCGTTCTGGAGCCTGTTTTTGTGTTTGTTGATAATTGAATTGATTACTATTTAGTGGTACTGTTTTTAGCTTTTTAGTCTACGAGTAGACTCCTGAAGATTGATCACTTGAGTGTTACTTTTTTCCTGTCTAATTTTGACTGTAAATACACAACGAACCGTCCCGATTAGGATCTTTGATTTTGCTGCTTATCTTGTTGGTAATGTTGGAAAGAAATCTAGTCGCTATACATAAATTAGGTTTACAGAAAAAAAAAGGTTTCACCAATTGGCTTCGATTGCTTCTACTCGTGTAATGAATGAAGTTACTCATTTTGCTGGGTTAGCTTAAAAAGGTTAAACTATACATTTATAGAGTTGTTTAGTATAATTTTGGTTTTTGTCTCAATTCTTATTGGGTAAGAGTTTGTTATACAGCAATTTTTTTCTTTCAATTCTGTAGCTTTCAGCTGGTTCAATCTTGGAACTTCCCCAACACTCTCCAATCGGTTCCGGTAAAAATCGGCGCGTCACGTTTTGAAATGAGAATGGCTAAGCGTTTAAGTTGTGCCATTTTCCTTCCACAGCCGGCACTTGTCACTAGCACCTTCTAGTGATGCTTAACTCTTGTTTTACCTATCCTTGAATTTGCTTGTACAATTTCATTAAAATTATATAGTTTTTTGTAATGTTTTACTAATGTTGTCTCACCTCACTTCAACCGAGCCTAGCAGAGTAACGGTTTCTCTTCTTCTCTACGATTAATAATTTAGTAATTTTTTCTGTTTTTGTCTGTGAGAGGATGGTAGTTTGTCAAACCTATTCCAAATCAGATACATCTTCCACATTGGATGTATATGATGAGACGACTAATATGTCAATTCAGGAGGGGGTGTTATGTTACGAAAATCGAGTACGACACTCCTTACTCGATATCATGGAATTTCAGGATGGCACGTCCAGGAATCTCCGAGCTGGCCAGCTTGCGTACCACTTCGGCGGCCTGGTCCGACGGGAATACTGTGTGTGGCGGGGGTTCAATCTGAAAAGAGGATAAATTTTGGTTAAATTCAGGAAATTAAAGTAAACATTTGAAAATTTGTTTCACTTTTTTTTTAACTCATAACGTAACATAAGAATTAAAAAAAAAATCAAACATGCGTTACGAGCAAATGCCCGAACATTTATAAATTGATATGATTTTATCGATTTATTAGAACCCTCCCAGTTATCACTTCTCAAATTATTTTTTGAAGGGGGTCAATCATTAACCCTTTCAACATAGAGGTTAGAATAAGTTGGTAATTCCTCTCGAATATCAATGCTCGTTCATACAATTGTACTACAAGATTCATAGTTTGAACATCTAAATGATGAGCATCGATTATGGGTCATTTTTGAATTTTTCAAACCCTGCGGTCTAAAAAGCTTCGTTTTAGTTCAAAACTCATCCATGATTTTTTGCAGAATTTTTATGTAACGTTTACATGATTAATTTTGAACTTCATGTTTGTATGGGAGAATCAAATATTTTGTATTGAAAAATCTTCATCATTTTTATTTCTTCTGTGGAACCAAGCCTGCTAAAGGTTTTTGTGAAAATTTATAAATTTTCTAGAGAAAATTGTCCTCTAAACAGCTTTGTCGAAAACCGTAACTTCGTATCTTATCAGGCATAAAAGTCATTAGCTGTTAAAAATTACTGTGTCTTTTGGCATTGAAAATCGATAAATTCAATTGACATCACTGTTTGTGCCTCGCGAAGTATTGCATGAAAAGTAATCATGCAATAACTCGCTGCAGGCACCTAGCAGTGATGTCAATTGAATTTATTGTTATTAAATGCCAAAAGACATACCCCCGTTAAAAAGCTAATAACTTTTTTGCCTAATAAGATACGAAGTTATGGTCTTCGTCAAAGCTGTTCAGCGAAAAATATCCTTTAGAGAATTTTTGGCACAAATACCATTACATAGTGACTTGTCTAATATTTTTTTTAATAAATAGATATGCAAAGGGTTTATTCTACCATTTTTTTTACAAACTCGGATGTTTCTTTTTTCTCTACCATTTTGAACAAATTTTATAGTACAAAAGAAACCTTGTATCGCAACGATTCTAATAATCATCTACACTCAGAAAAATACTATTATGTATGCCATAAGATTCTCTTATGAAGTGGCGCCATAAGAAAAATTAATGAAATTCATAAGATTGTCTTATGACGCAAATGAATTCTGAAGATGAACGCCTACTTCAATGAGAGGTTGTTGCTTTTCATAAGAGATTCTTATGGAAACAGTAAATCACTTTCTAATAAAAAAAAATTCTCAATATTTCATTCTGAAAACATTCACTTTATTGTTTGCCAAATTTGTTTAAAATTAAATCTTTCATGGTCACCATCAGCAGCGCATCAACAGACGGCTCCATCAAAGTTTTTTTTTTGCCGCATCTTAATCTTCGACCTTTCGTTTTTTGCCGATTAGCTTGCTGCAAAGTAAACAAATAATGTATTTTAGTATATTCAACGTTCACACCAAAAACATTAAATCGAACTTACCATTCCGGAGATAACAATAACATTTAACATTGAAGGAAAACTATAATAACTATGAACTGGCGATTGCTTCGTACTGTTAGATAATGAAAGAAAAACTGATGCTATGAATGAATGTGTTCATCATTTTTTCACAATGCCGTTTCTTCTACTTTTCATAAGAACATCGTATAAAAATTGAAAGAATTTCATAAGACTCTTATGAAAAATTAGTTTGGACGCAAAAAAGGAGTTCATAAGATGTATCTTATGAAATTTATAATAAGATTTCCTCTGAGTGTATAATCATTTGTTTTTTCGCAAACAAAAAAGAAAAACAAACATCCTTGAAAATCAAGTTTTCAGAACGAAATGCGCTTAGTACATTAGTTAGCTTAAGTTCGATGCACAAAGATTTCAAAGCTCATGACCTCAAAAATTGTTGAAAAAAAGTGGTGTAACAACCGTACTCTACAATCAATGTTGTTCAAGTCACCGCCCGTAGAGAGTCATTGAATAACAGATTGAAAAGTTGACATAATCTGATACATTTTCATTAGATTCCAAAAAGACGAAACGAAAAAAAAAATTTGACGAATTTTCAAAGTTAGTTTTTTTTTAAACTTTTTGTCATTGTTTATTTTCTGTAATTACAAAAAATATGATTTAGAGGAAAGTTGGGTGAGGCCCTAAGGTTGAATTGCAATAGAAAAACAAATATTTCTTTTTTCATAGCAGTCTTTGTAAAGATGGACAGTTCAGGTTGTTTGTTAATTTTTTTTTCGTTAAAACTGTTTTTATAGCAATCTAAATCATGCTTGCAAATTACACTTTTTTAAAATAGTCGGGTAAAACGGACACTACATAGAAAGATAGATATTGACGAAAAAATTGCTGAAAAGGTTCATATTTTTATGAATTCAGCATTTAAGAGTGTTTTTAACCCTCATCCGTCCCTGAAACTTTTAACCCGTTACAGTCCCTGGAGTGCCAATTCGATATATATTTTTTTAATTTTTTAAGATCATGCCCACGCAAAAAATGTAAAAAAGTGGTGTATAAGCTGTTTTTTTAAATCAATGAATCGTCAAAATTGTTTATGTCACATCAGTTGCAGTTATTTTTTACATTTTTGCGTGTTTAGATTTTTAAAATACGATACACGCAGCGAAAAGGTTTTTTATTTCAAAGGAAAGTGCCACGAAAACAAAGGATTTTTTCCTTTGATTTTGGGATAAATAAAAAATACTTTGATTCAAATACATTTTCCTTTGGTTCAAAGAAATGCTTTTTTTGACATGAATCATTTTCTTTGATTCAAAAGACGACATTCTTCGAAACCAATGTCGTTTTTCGTTTGTTTTCATGAAATTTTCCTTAACTTTTAAGTAATTTTGATTTTAATTTGAAAGGATTCTTTCTTTGATTCCGTTAATGTGGTCCTAGAAACTCTAGTACCTCCAGATTTCTTTCGTTATAAGAAAATCAAAACATTTTTTTAATTTATCCATTTTATTAAATTATGAATGTTTATATGTTTTACATTTCAATTACCTAATATCACTGTTTGAAAATTAGGCTTCATTGTCCAAATTTCGCCTCTCAGGACAACACTTTAAGATCTTTCAGCCATATCTGTAAATAGAAAATAGAAGTCTAATTAGACCACAGCAGAATTGACATGTTACTGAATGAAAAAAAAAATTACTTCCCGAAACTATACTTACTGTTAAAATATCAAAAGAAGTTCGTTGACGGACAGTTCCATTGGAACAACTGATGAATGGTTTCGACGCCAAACTTTGAGTCTCCTTTGACTGGATCGGAAGATTGCAACCGTTTAGCCGGAACACCGGAACAGTTAGTACATTCCAATTGGCTGCCCTAAAAAATTGTTACGTTGACGGTTTATTTGGAATTTGATTGATTTTGAAAGACCTACCTAGGCATCCACTATCGATTCTTCCCTCAAAGCTGTGGAAGTTTCCAACGCCGGATCGTCCCATCTAAGCCTTCCGGTGCCCTGTGCCGGTTCACAGGTGGTTCGGTTCTGACGGGTTGTTTTTTCCTGTTTGGTTCGTGTTCCGCAGCCGTCGTGGAGGACAGGCCACCGTTTTCCAAAAAGAATCTGAATAATATGTTGACCGTGGGAGCGGCAGCTGAACATTCACTTCACCTTCGTCACAAAACAACATTTTTGTAAAACAATTTTGAAAACATAAGAAAAGGAATAAGAATAACATCTAAGACTGCATGGAAACAAAAAAATACTTTGTTTCAAAGGAAAATTAATCTAAATCAAAGAATTATTACATTGATTTTGAGTCGAAAAAAAAATTCTTTGAACTCAAATTAAATACTTGGATTCAAAGATTTGGCACATCGTTTTGATAAAAAATGAATTCGGTTCAATTCATAATTTACTTGAGTCAATGAAATTGGATTTTGTTTCAATGAACACAAGGTTTTTGAATCAAAGATGTATTTTTTTTATCTCAATGGTACTACTTTTCGCTGCGTGTACAGAGAATTTTTGATAAGTTTTTGAAGGTACTTTTTTTAACTTTTTGTCAATTTGTTATTTCTTAGATTTTCTTAGACTTCAACTTTGCGCTGAATTTTGAGTGTATTCACGCAAGATTTCCGCAATAAATTTATATTCACCAGAAAACCAATTTCATACCGATTCTAGTGTTTCGTGTTTTGAAAATCTAAAGATGCGAAAATGTGCCCAATAACTTCATTGACAAGATAGTAATTCTAGTGTAGAATACGAGATTGTTATTGAGGGATTCAAATTGTTTTTTTACTTGAATTGTAACATTTAGTAAGACTTTTTTTTAGGAAAACTTTTAGGACTTTTTTTTAGTCAAAATTGTTTCCAGGTCACATCCTTTTACCAACTCCCCAGAACAAAATTATTTGCTAGGATGCAGAGGTGACCACGAATTATTTCTTTCATCCCTTTCTCTCTTTTCCAAACTATCTATTGACTAATAGGACGAGGCCGGCGCCGTTATTGATGATTCAAGAGACAGCATCAGTTTTGGGCATTGTAAATTTGCTGTCAGTCCCAGACACTATTCATTTGACCTTTGAACAAAATTGGTGGCCTCGGTCAATCACGGAGTAGCAACCATTGGCGATGTGGAATTCGTTCTAGTGAGCCACGCCTGCGATCATTTGATTCGATATCCATTTGATTCAATATCATTGTTTTAACAATAAAGAGTTAAAAAGCATACTGAGGAAATTCCGCGGAATTGTTAAATGTTAATTTATTACTAAAAAATTAATTATAAAGCATTTCGGGTTCAATGTCTATTAAAGGTGGATGTGAGTAGTCAATTAAGCTAAGCTAAGCTAAGGTGCGAAAATGTGCCAAATAACGTTAACTTATCAATCCTTTTTTCAAAATTTATCCGGTATGACTTAAACAATTTTGACGGTTCTTTTTTGTGGTCATGATCTTAAAATTTAAAACAAATCCTTATGTGCAACGTATAGCTTCAACTTCAGCTTTCTTGGAAACTAAGTGAATATTTTTTTGAGCATTCCGTAGCTGATATACAATCTTTTTTCCGAAGCATGTTTTTTCTGATTTTTGACGTATAATTACGTCTTACGACAACACTATAGGGAGGCAAATTAAAATTTGCGAACAGATCTCGCGTCATGAAAACTTTCCATTTCACGGACATCCTATCTAAAAGATAATGACGTCATCACCAAACCTGCTTTGATGGATTTTGTTTTCCCTGTCTTAGGAAGGTATAAAACAAAGGGCTCGCCCGTCGTCTCGGTTTCAGTCTCAGCTTGCCCGTGCGCTGCTCTTCGATTGGCGTTTGGACCCCACCAGTGGTAATCCAACACCGATATCGAATAGCAGTTTTGTTTGGCATCCAGTGTAGTGGCATGGATCAGCCAGAGACAGCAAGCCGTGCAGACTACAAGCGGCGGAGAGCTCCAGTGGCGGAGAATAGGGTTACATCTTACAGCGTTGCAAGTGGACCCAGGAAGACCTAAATTTCGTTGCTGTGCGCACGTAAAATGCATGGCACCGAAAACGGACGGAGCTGCTTGGAGTTCTCGTTCGCAAGCAGTGTTGCGTGCGGATGTGCTCTGATGTGCTGGTCGCTGAATCGGCGCGTATTAGAGGGGCGTCGTCAGGAGAGATGCTGTTTAGGAGAGTGTATATTGGTTATTCGTAATAGGTCATATATTTTTCTTAAGCCTAGTCCGCACTCGACAACTTGAGCGATTTCGGATTACTGAGACTTGTTTATTTTACATTTAGAACTTAACGAAGAGATGCATGTCTCAAGTGTTCCGAGTATGGGAGACTTTCAGCATCCTAAATGTAAACATAAACAAGTCTCATCGACCAGAATCGCAGTTCAAGTTGCCGAGTGTGGACCAGGCTCTACGAGCAAACCCATCTTTGGTCCCACAGTTGCTTCACCGAAAAACTGGGAAAACTCCGAGAACTTCAGCTCAAGACGGAGAAAATTTTTCAAACTTGGCCATTTTATTCAAAATTAAAATTTAAAAGAGATTTTCGCTCGTGATGTGTTCTTAGCTAAAACAAACTCGATGCATTTTTCCGTGAGGTTTTCTTAACGGTGCAAGTTCAGCTCTGTCTCATGTATGATGTTTTATACGAGCTGCAGCTTAAATTACTAGAGCATTTGTAATCAAAGCATATCTTCAATACTTCACAACATTTGAACTTTCTAAAAGTTAATTAGGCTGGAACAAATATCAATTTCTTCTTTTGTCACCCCCCCCCCCCCTTCGAAATTTCCAAAAACCCGAAGGGGGGAAAAAATAAAGTTTGAAGTAATTTATGAAAACTTAAAAAAAAATCCAATATCAGAAAGATTACAAGACCAAAAAACAAATTTAGGAAGATGGGAGTTATTCCATCTTCTGTTTTCTTGATTTGATTGAATTATTTGATAAAAATTTACTGAATTATAGGTTTTGTGCAACGATATAGTATGCAATTTTTGTTGCATACAAGCTTCCGTGCAATTTATTCCCATTTATTTGTTTTTCCCATTATTTTTTATTGTCCCCCCCCTTGCGATGTTCCAACTCCGAGTGACAAAAGAAGGATTCAAAATTTGTTCCGGCCTTATTGATTCGAACAAATTTCAGACTTGGCTGAATTGTTCCTTCAAAATTTCTTAAAACTTTCACATGTTTCGAAAAAAGGCTTAAAGACTTCTGTCCTGCAATTTTTTATAACCTTCTCAATTTTTACACCAAAAAAACGGCAAAACTAAACTAAACTAACTTTTTCAATCGTCACAATTTTTTATCAATTGTGAAAAATAGTGTTATTAATCATTTTTAACTATACGCAGTAACTTTAGAAAAAGGGTATTCTAAAAAACGCCATGCATCTGATATATCAATTATTTTATCATTCAGCTCTGGACTAATTAAACAGAAAACAAAAATTTTACATTTGTTGTTTCGCTCAAATAAACTCCAAAACCTGGAGTGGGTTCTTCCAGAAATCACGGAGATGGTTTTTTTTTACGTAAAACTATGGATTTTGTTGGATGAAGTGAAATAAACTTCAATCTATCAAATTTTAAGAAGAATTATCAATTTGGTATGAAAAGATTACCTGTTGGAAGTGTCTCAATTTCATACCAGTGAAGATGTTTTGACGAACAATTGCTAGAAATTCTATTATTTTTTTTTATAAGCCACTAGCTGACCCGTTGTGCTTTGCTACACCTTCCGGAAATAAATGTAATTTGTAAAAATTTATTAAAATTTAGATTTTAGAGAGCATTGTTTTAAATCAAACCTCATCATACTTCAGAACCAACAACTTTGAAATGAGAGCTGCAGCTGCAGTTCTGAATAGCAATTCAAAGATGGTATATATTATTTACTGATCTCTAAACTCTTTTTTCAAGATCTGAAATTTGTACTCTGTACCCAAAAAAACCTTTTTAAATATAGTCCCTTCTTTGACTCTTTATCTTAAATTTACATGGGAGCTCTCCCATCTTTTTCAATTTTGTCCCCCACTGCTTGAAGAAGGTAGGCAAATTAACCGGCTCGATACCCAAACAGCACTTATCATGGTAATGAAAAATATATTAAATTAGTTATGTATTAAATACAGTGCAAATTTCTTTTTTTTTTTAAATAAATTTACTACGGTAAACATATAAATATTTGAAAAAATATCAGTTGCATCACTAAATAAGTTCTCAGCGTTTTTTTTTATTTTCTCTTTGAAAGTCAAATATTCAAAAATGTAGGCAAAAACAAATTTCTAAGTTTACATTTGTCCCATATATTGGGGCAAGTGTCAATGCAAAGCTTATTTAGAGATGCGTCAGAGTAATGGCTTTAAAATGGATTTAATACGAATTCCTGTATTTTGTTCTATCAAGTTTCACTGATAAATTTATGTTTGTTACTCCACTTTTAACGAATGCTGTTTAAAGAATACCCTTTCTGGTCTTTCCAACATATTAAATCATTTTGAAGATGAATTTCTTAAAAGTTCGACGTTTGCCCTTGCCAGAAGTTGACAGAAGTGAATATTGTTTTTAACACTTTAAGGGTAAACTAAAAATTTCTCTTAAAAATTTTGCGTCCAGTTGAATATCAGTTCTAAAGTCTCGCTTTTCAAAAACGAAGCGGATCAAAAGTCTCTTTTATGCAGCCATGTAACACAAAAACACTTTTCATGTTAAGTACGTACTTGAATTGGTATGTAAGCAAAAAGTACGATGGTTTTTTCAGAATTATTTAAAATAAAAAGCTCCCATTTTCATTTCTAAATTCGTTTCAGTTGTGTATTTAGGCCGAAGTAACAATTTCTAGAAGAAAACATAATTTTTAATTTTTTTTAACAGAAAAAGTTGAACGTTTGAACATGTTCTAATGTTCCTTGAATGAAAAGTCGAATGCTACCTACATCAACACGAACTAAATATGGAAGTATTTTTGCAAATCTCTCAATTGGTTTTAATTCGATTGATAAAATACCAATCCGAGTCACATATAGGCGTCATTTATTACCACGTGCTGTGTACAAATCAAATAAGCAAGAAAAAAAAAACCCATCTAGGTTGCATATCGCCCCACGTGTTTGAGAAACAGGCGCCTTATTGTTAAATTTTCCAGCAATCAATGAACAGTGTGCTTTGGTTACTATCCTCTTGCGTCGACGTTTGCTCGCCCATGGAGACGAAAAACAAACCCCTGGTTGAGAAATACGCGCCAAAATATTCCTTCTGATCAGTATGCTATGCCTGGGTTACTTTCCTTTTGCGACGCCTCGACCATAGAGACGAAAAACAAACCGCCCAAAGGAAAAAAAAATCTCAAGAAAATGGATGTCATGACTTTAATTTGTTTCGAAAAACTACAAATTTTGTATGGAAGCCTCTCCTTCCTTAAGTCGGATAGAGTTTTGACTATTACAGAAACCATCCCCGGCCTCAAAAACCCTCAGATGCCAGTTTTGACGATGATCGGTTCAGTAGTTTCCGAGTCTATAGGGAACAGACAGACAGACAAACATTCATTTTTATATATATAGATGTTGTCATATTCAAAAGCCACTTCTACAAAAACCGGTAAAAACCATCATTTTTTAAATAGCCACAAAAGCAATACAAACATTATGTACAATTGACAAGAGTATATTTTCGTAATTCTACGTTTGCGGTCGTAGCAAAAATACAACCTTCTCAACTTTTTTTCTTCGACTTTGAATAAAGAAAAAATGAAGTTGTTTGCTTTTCACTGTTTATGAAGCATCAGCATGGAGATCAAGGTTTATTTTATCATTGGCTGACCCGGTAAACTTCGTTTAACTGTTACTTAATAAATCATTAGAAAATATTTAATTCATCTACACATCATTAACTCCATCGCGCTCGTAAATCAGTCTTTAAGGTGTTCGAGTTGTGTCCCATTTCTAGATGATTTTGTATGGGAGCCCTCCTTCCATAAAAAGTAAGATTCTCGAAACTATTATACAAAACTTCTCTGGCCCGAAAAACCCTCAGATACCAAATTTCACTGTTGGTGTTACAAAGAAAACGCCTCCATTTTTATACATAAGATCAGATTCTTCATTTTCAGATTGAGATTCTTCAAGATTAGATTATTTATTTTCAAACCGCGTGTATATTTTTGAATCAATCGAACACAAAAGTTGAGCTGTAGCTAACAGGAAAATCAAAGTTTATCATTTACAAAAAATTAGTTCTTAGATAGCCGCTGTTTTGTTACTTAGCAACGCAACCCTCGTTGAGTTTTCTATTTTAAGTACCCGCAATCTCTTTTTTGCCATCTATGAAAAATGTTCAGTTGAAATTTCCAAAATCGTATTTAAATCAATCAACCATTTCGTTAAATGAATAAAAACTTTGACGCGTAACAACATAAAAATGTTGGAAAAAAACATCTTAATCTAATCCTATTCATGAAAACGATAATTTTAACGTATCTGAATATAGACTAGCATTCCAGATTGCCCGGTTTCAACCAGACTTGCCTGGATTAACAAAGAAAAAAAAAATGAGAAATGCCCGCTCTGGTCCTGTTTGCTGGAGGAAAAACCCCGGTTTTCTCCGGATTATATACAATTTTTACGAAACTCCAAATTTTCAACTAATTTAGCGAAATAAATTCGTATGCCTTTTTGGAATTGTGAGATAAGATGTGAATGCCGCTGATGTGCCTTGGTAAACATTATTTTCTTGTTTTTATTTTTCAGTTTTTCTTTTGCCTGTTTATGGACAATACCTAAATTTTGGCTGGATTTGCCCGGATATTACCTGATTTTGAGTTTAAAATTTATAAACCTAATGTCTGAATTTGCCCGGCCTGGATACGTACAAAAAAAACTAGAAAGCTTACTCAATAAATAATAAGTTGACATTCAAACACAAAATTCCAAAACTAAGAATTGAGAATTACAAATTAAAGTTTGACAGCTTTTCAAACTCAAATCAGCATCGAGAATGAATGATAATTTCAATTCTGAAAAACTATTCTTCATTCAATCGAACTCACAATACTGAAGAATCACATGTGACATAAAATGAGATTTTTTAATTTGTCTGATGCAAAAAATTCTGAAGATACGTTCGCTTGATGTCATGAATTATGAAAATTCTAAATTTGAAATGACATATGCAACCAGACATCAGGAGCTTAATTTTTTTAAGGTTAAAATTTTCGGCTACCTTTTTTTTTATTTATTTAACCTTATACTTCTGGATTTTGGAAAGGATTAGCTCAAATTGGTGAAATGTTATGAAAAAGCTTGATAATTTTAAGAAAATTTATTTTCCTTTACATTTTAAAAGCTTTTCTAAACGAAGAAATAATAAATGTTCTACTTATGTTAATAAATTCAACTTTATTCAACTTTTTCACTGTAACTTCATGTAAAGTATTCATTTTAGCTTGATATGAATTCTTAATTTCTTGACCCGATATTTGCCAACGCATCAAAATTAATATTAAATCAAACCATGTTAAAAAAGGCAACGGTTCAGAAGAGATTCCATGTACTTAATGGTAATCAGAAACAGATGTCTGAGAAACATATTTGAGTAACATTACGAGGTTTCCAAAACTATGAATTTAGTAAAAATCGGTTGAGAAACAAGAGGGATATATCAATTTTGAGCGAGCAATGTGTAATTGACACTCAAGGTCTGATTGGGGAGTTTTTTCCTGGGCTTTCAGGGTGCGTCCATAAATAAAATTATTATGCAAAATTAAAGATTTCAAGAATTCATTAAGGGTCACCGAAGAATTTTTTATTTGGATACACCCAAATAAAGTTACAAACCGCAAACATTCAATAGTGTCATACTGACACTCAAGAGCGGAGGAGGGTTAAGAAACCGTTTGATGTTTTGAGAGTTCCAATTTAATTTTGTAAACTATATATTTAAAAAATAATTCAAAACTCCCATAGCAAAGATAAAAGAAGCCTACCTCATTGTTGGCCACCAGTCTGACCACATCGTGCAGCTCCTCGATGGTTCCGGTCGGCACCACCTCAATAAAGACGCCACGTTCCTCCGCCCGCTTGGCGTACCGCACCAGCAGCTTCTCGGCAATTTCGTCGCTAATGAACACGTGCCCTCCCTTGGTTAGGCACTGCATCGACCGGTGCAAGCTACGCGACGTTGTCCCGAAATCGATCACAATGTCCACCAGACCTTCGCAAGCGTCATGGGTACGCTCGATCAGCTGCTTCTCGTACAGATCCTCGTTCCACTGGACCACGTTAACTCTGATTTTTGAAAATGGGGGAAATGAAGTTATTAGAAGTTTGTTTTGAAAAATTATGGGATCGTAACTTACTTTTCACATTTTTGTGCCAGTACGAAACCTTCGTCCCGAAGGCTGGCTACGGTGATCTGGATTTTGTCTTTAGTGCCCGCACCGTAGAAGTGTTGTGCCGCAATTCGGATGGCCCAGAGGGCCAATCCACCGGTGCCGACGATGAGGATTTTCACCTTTTCGTTTGGTCGTTTCTTCAGCAGATCGTCCACGATCTTGTGCGCTGAGATGATAGCGCTCTGAGCCAGCAGAGCTCCGGTAGGTAACGTTGCAGCCAAGCTAAGCGACAGGGATTCGGGAATAGGAATCAGATATTGCAGATCTGGAACGACCATCAGCTCCGAGTAGCCAGCCGGGACGCCCTCGTATGGGTACAGGATGACCCGTTGGCCCACTTTGAAGCCGCAGTCTTCTGTCAGTTCGCTTCCAAGCGATTCGATAACGCCGGCAACCTCAAACCCGGGAAAGAGGGCTCCGTCCCGGACTCCGTGATGAGAGGCTGGATTGTGCTGAATGGCCACCGAGGTCTGATGAGCTTGGGCTGGAGTATTTTCCGGACCTTCCTCGCTAATACTGGAGAAGTTACCACTCTGCATCTGCTTGGCAAGCATGTGAAGCGATGTGGTAATGTCACCGGTGTCCGATAGCTGACTGCTGATGGACGAGATCGAGGACGACTGGTTCTTCCGGTAGCAGGCTCCCGCGTAGACGACCAGGATGCGAGCTCCATTGGGCGGCGTATCCGGCACTGGCACTACCTGATTGATCACGCAATCTTTGATTTTGGATTGCGGTGTTTCGATAGACACCTGGCGGATCAGCTTACTCATGGCGGCTTCCCGTAGACGTGTAGCTGTGTCCAATGATATTGAACGTCTGAAAAAAGGGAAAGAAAAACCAATTATTAGATTACGGAGAAAAGTGTCCCTAAATTCTAAGGCAAAACCCACAACCGATATATCCAAAATGCTAAACCACTGCAACGGACACAACATTCAAAAGGAAAATGACTAAATTGAGTAATCGCACCAGGGGATCTCGTAACGGCTCGTTGTTGGCCTAATTCGAAACAGAGAGGTTTTTGACCTAGTGTGACCTTGAAGCGAAAGTCGCCAGTTCGCTCGCTTGGCTAAACAGAAATTTTTGGGGGTGTGTTCGCGCATAGGTAGGGTGAGATGTGTTCGGTGCT